>NW_006261964.1:30978678-31240621 GCF_000493195.1 Citrus x clementina | reverse complement strand
AATTGGTACTTGGGGTAATAATTGATTAAAACATTACCGGTCTGATAGGAAGTCCTTTGGAGTTATGTAGCATTGCCGGGGCATGTGAAAAAAGAGACATGCCAGGATTTAAAAGTCCAGTTGTTTCGTCAGTCTTAATTACTGACTCATTCTGCTCACCAATGCCATTTTCTTGTCCAACTGATGGTAATTGGAAATCCTTAGGATGATCAAATTTGCAAGTTGCACCAAATTTACAAGTTCCATTCTTCAGATAGAACTGTTCAGAAATTATAGGATACAAGAAGACCAAATTAACTATGGAAGTATAGAATACCACTCTCCAAAGAAATAGATGTAAGAAAACCTTACAGCACATGGGGGCTCAGACGGCCTCTCTGGTAAGGCAGAAACATCACCATTCCCTGAATCACTCTGAAACCAGAGCAAAGCATCATATTGTTGGTTAAAAATGTAGAAATAAAAATAATAATAAAAAGAAGAATAAGAAAATAATTCACCATAAAATTAATTAATTTGGTAAATTTTTCATAAATATCACCTACCGAACCAATCAATTTATCTTTTGGATGATTAAACTTGCACTTGGAACCAAACTTGCACCTTTGAGTTTTCAGAAAGTACTGCATCACATGAAATGGACAATGAAAGAACTAAAACTTCAAGATCTCATTGATGCATTACAAAATTTACAAGAACCCGTGAAATCCTGCTTACAGGACAATCTGGTTCTCCTGGTCTCTCAGGGAGGGATTCGCTACTTGCAATAACTGGAACCTGAACAAATAAGATACAAAATATTGTATCATGATAATGGAAAAATTGTTTCCATGATTGAGCAGATGAAATGCAGATGTAACATACAAAATATTGTATATCTTCACATTGCTATATCCATGCCACAATGAAGTATAGTTTAGTATAAAGAAATCTAGAAGGAACTAGCTCTGAAATATATTCATATCTCTTTCATCTAGACCAACTACTGGGAACTCTTTCCAGTAGCAGGCAAGTCCCCCAAAGTAGCAATATGATTGGACAGGATAGCACCATTCAATTTTTAAATGTCACAACAGATACATTACAGAGATTATCACATAGATCTCATCACATTCCTTTGTCTTTCCCTAAAGGAAACTACGAGAAACTAGGGTTAAATTTCTCTTCCACTCATATGGTAACTACGGACATTTTACCAAGAGTATAATCAAAGGACGAATGAATGTACACTTTAATCACATGAGTATTTTCTCTTCCTCAATGATAAAACGAATTAAAAGTAGAAATGGATTTCAAGTACTTTCAACAAGATCCCTGAATGCTTGGCAAAATTTCAGAATTCCAGATTTAGACCAGAATGTCAAATGGAAAATATAGAACTAAGTCAACATCCTTTTTCTGGGCCTTGCAGTGTCATTGAATAAGTACATTTGGCAGCTATTTGATCACCTACCTGTGCACTAGGCAGGCATATGAGCTATGAATGTTGTTAAAATACACAGGAGCCATGTAAAAGGTCCTGGCATGTTGGTGCTTTTAAAGGGCACACTACACAAGTTTTTACAGTGAAAAAGCTACTTAGCGCCATAGAAATAATTATTCAAATGATGACATAGCATTTATATAACATAGTGGTTAAGAATATCTATTTACCCAACAGTATAAGCATATATACATCATAATATAGAACTTAGGAAGCTATAGTATTAAAAAATAATGTTTATTTGCATGGTGTAATAAGATATACTATCATAGACATAGACATAAAAAATAGTAATATAGCTATCACCTCTTTCCAATCTGGGATTCCACCTTCTGGAACCCAAATAGGGTGGTCAAACTTGCAGGTATCTCCAAATTTACAGGTTCTTGTTTGCATATAGTAGGCACAATCCTTTTCTCCAGGCCTCTGTGGATATACAGGTAAATTGCTTGCACTCTCGATTCTAGGGCGCTTGGCTAAAGAGTTCGTAGAATACCAAGCTTCACTTTGCCCAATTGAGGTATGGGTACCCAAAAGAGTCGGATGATAGAGTGCTATAGTATGTAATAGAGAAATTTATACAAGAAAACAGGAAACATTATATGTTACAGTATAAGTAGTACCTGTAAAATAATTTTTATCGAGGAATGTACATTGACTAAGAACAGATACTTGAGAGTGGGGGAAAAAAGAGTAGTTATTAGCAGTTATTTACAGAAAATAAGAGCAGATTAATATCTAGTACCTAGATAGTAGAGTAGACTCAACCAAATAGTTCATTGGATAGTAGAGTAGACTCAACCAAAGGTTTCATAACCTTTTTTTTTTTAAAGGGTAAACTTAGGAGTGATGTTCAAACATATTAGCAACTACTGGTATAATTATTACAACAGAGTCATATATACTAATAGGAGACAATTCTACTCTTTGAGGCTAAAGGCTTAACAAGTTCAGTGAATTGAGAGACTGATACCAGGGCAAGCACATGGAATGGGAATGGGATGCTCAAACAATATTTATGGAAGCTATTTGGGCACGTGGCAAGGCAATGTCAGACTAAAAGAAACCTGATGACATAATCTTACTTAGAGGTGACAATATGGGTCACGACACGGATACAACACAATTTTTTCGGATTCGATTTGATATAAATTGATACGATTAATAAATGAATTGAGACGACATGACACAAGTAATAATCGTGTTGTATTCGCATTGAACCACCTCACACATTTACCCATTTACGACAATATCTGGTAATATTATTGAAAACATAACTAATAAATATAATTAACACTAAACTAATTATTCCTGTCATATTCATATTGTCTCATAAGCTTATTCATGTCATATTTATGTCTGTGTTAACTTATTTATGATTTAGGGTCATACCCATGTTTTGATGTTTCAATGGGATTGGTAAATGGGTCATATCCACGTTTGCTTAAATTTGACACGGGACGAACAAGATGTGATACAAACACGACACAATAGCACAAATTGACACCCTTAGCCTTAATTCTCAATAATTATGAAAGACACAGTGAAACTTTCCTAACAGCAACACTAAAACTTGATATTGTTTGTTTAGTAAGCAGTAAAAATGCAGAACAGTAAGGAATGAAGTGCGTAATTTTTTAAATGAAATAATAACCTTCGGAGGGTCGTTTGAGGTGGTCAGTGGGATCGACGCCAGGGGGCCAAGGTTGCTGAGCCTGGGAGGACAAATAGCCCGAGTACCGAAATGAATCGTAAATGGAGTGATCAGGGTCGTAACGAAGAGTCGACTCTGATAAATGGTAAGCGTCTGCCAATGAACGCGATGTGTAGACGCCGGAGAGAGCTGCCGATGATTTAGGGGTCCCACCTCCTCCTCCAGCTCCATAGCTTGAGCTATAACCATACAGATGATTCGCCATCAGCTAATTAATTCCACTTCCAAACCCTAGTACTGAACTGAACTGACTGACTAAATTGAATTTATCACTAAAGCAAAGGAAGAAAGCAATTGAACAGAGATTTTATCTATTTATTTATTTATTTTGAATATAAAACCTCTCCAGTAGTTGTGTTGTAGCTGCTACTACTACACCGATACAATATCCCAATCAATTATTAGTAAATGACTGATTCACCCCTAAACTTAAAAATTTTTTTTTTACAAATTTTAGATCATTAAAATATTAAGTTTTAAAAATAATTATTTTGCAAATTTATTTCAAATTTATTCAGTTTTAATTAATTATAATATTATACAACTATTTCTTATGTAAATTTTTGCTCAATGTACGGTGAATGATTTGTATTTCAAATTTTATTTTAAATCGAGTTTGATGGCTTATTTTTTCCTTAAGGTGAGTGTCTCAAATCACGTATTTTCTTATGGTTAATTGTTCTATTAAAAAAAATAATTATCAAAGGTTGCCAGGGTTACCGACAATAACCCTCCAACGCTCAAGTTAACCTTTCAAATTTAATTATAGAAGGAAAATCTAAAGAGAGAAGAACAACATTTCTTTACCTTTTTTTTCTCTTATCTTCAAATTAAGGGTCTTGACCTTTATATAGGTAACTTAGAGTTAATTGGAGAGGTTATGTGGCACTTTTCTTATGACAAGTGTCACCTAAAGTCCATGTATGGAGACACATATTCATATGTGTCAATACTTACTCATGACAAGTAATCTTTGAACGTTTGTCATGTTTTTGGGCCATTAACATTTAATAGACTTTAGCTTAAATTCGGCACTTATATTGGTTCCTTACAGAGAGGATTGATTTTGCAACATTTTACCTATAAGCACATTATGCATAATGTGTGTCAGCCAGTAAGCTCATTCCATGTAATGTTTATTGGCCCGTTGGCGCATTCCATAAAATGCATATATTTGTCTGTAGACGCATTTCGTAGTATGTATATTTGTTCGTAAATGTATTATGTAGAATGTGTATTTGCCCGTAGGTATATTCCGTAAAATGTGTATTTGTCCGTAGGCCCATTCCGTAAAATATGTATTTGTCCTCAGGCCCATTTCGTAGATTGTATATTTGCCCATAGCCGTATTCCGAATAAATCGTGTGCTCTTACTTAGAAATATTTCTGAATTGTCTGAGTCATTCTTTGTAATGAATGGACCTAAGTAATTATTTGTCGAATCATGTCTTTGGTACTTTGTCAAAGACTTGCCCTTTAGACGTATTATTAAGAAATATTTTTTAAGTGTTTAGGTCATTCTTTATAATGAATGGAATTAAGTCGTTCTTTGGCACTTTATCGAAGACTCGCCCTTGCGCGTTTTACTTAAAAATATTTTCTAAATTCATAAGTCATTCTTTGTAAGAAATGAACCCAGGTCATTCTATGTAAGGAATGTACATAGGTCATTTTTTTTTGTAAAGAATAGACCTAAGTCGTTCTTTGTAAAGAATAGATATAAGTCATTCTTTAAGACCAGGGTATTTCTTTGATGAATCACGCTTTTGGTTTTTTTTTTTTTCATATTTTGCATTTAGATATTTTAGTTAGAATTGTAAGTACTTTGGTCATTCTTATAGAAAATAGGCCTGGATTATTATGTAAAATAATGTTATTGAGCTTATATTTTTCGTGGATTTTGGGCTTTCATAATTTGGTTTAACAACTATCATGATTTTTTAATTTATTTTTAAAATAACAATTTAAATATTCATATTCAATATTGTATTTTCTAATCCAGAGTTTTTCAAAATATTTTGAACTGTGGTATTAAGCAAACCTCGTTTTAATTTAAAACCAAATAAATGAGCAATGAGCAATGATATTTAAACTCTCCATTTATCACCAACCCCCATCTTTTAATTAAATCCACTAAGAATTTTAAAATTATTTTTTTCTTTCTATATAACTCGTACAAATTGCAAAATTCAATTTACCCTTTATCAGTTTTATTAGTTTGGAAGAAATTTTTAACCTACTCCTAAATTTGAATCTCACGTTGAAGCCATTGCTCTTACAAAGCCATGGCAAGAAATGGGAAAAAAATGAAAATAATGAAACTAAGGTTGCGTTTGTTTTTTTATTTGAATTTTGAATAGGTCTGAATTTAGTTGAAATCTAAATAGGTCTGAATGAAAATATTTAAATAACATGTTTGTTTTTTCTTTTTCAACATATGAAGATAAAAACTTAAAACTTAGTAGTTTGACATAAATATATTTTTAAATGGTGCATATATTTGTTCTTCACAATGTATAATTTTCATATGTTGATTAGTTTGGTAGCATTAAAAAAAATACTATCATTGTTGATCTTAATTTAATTTTTAAATAAAAAATGTAATGATAACATCAAATTTTATTATAAAGTCAACACTGTCATTTTATCTTAATTCATCACAATGGACATAATTTGATTTGTTCAATATTTCAGTTTAGTTAATGTTATCATGTGAATAAAATTTTAAAGCAATAAAAAAAACTTAAAAAATAATTTGATTTGTTCAATATTAGGTTTATACATAATATTGGAAATATATTAATTGTTAAGGGTATTTTTGAGATTTGAAATTGAAATTTTCCATTTAAACTTTAGACTTAAGATAAAAGTGAACTTTTTCTACTTAGATAAAAGTGTCTAACAATAAGTGATAAGTTAAAAAAAAACCTAAAATAAACAAATGTATGAAAAAAAAAGTTAAATTCAGACTTCAAAATAAAAAAACAAACAACACTTAAGAGTGGTGAAGGAGTACAAAGGGTGAAAACTAGAGTGGTTGAAATGGTCATAAATTCTTATAGAAATCTAGTAAATATATTTAAACAATCTAAAGTGTAAGAACTTGGATTATTAAAATTGTGAGTTTTGATTAAATTGAAACTTAAGGCAATCTTAAGACAATTTCTCAAATAATTTTTGAGGAGAAAGATAAATTTTATGATTCAAGAAGAAGGGAGATCAACTGATACTAACTAATAAGGATAAATTAAGAATTGTGTTCATGAAATTAACAGAGAAAAAATGTTTTAAATTTTGTTATAGGGTTAGTTAAGAAGTCAGAGATGATAAGATAAAATAAGAGGCACAAGTATCAGTATTTAATGAGAATAGATGCGAGCCCAAGAAAACTCCTTGAAATCTTATTTATTTCTTTCTTAACATATCATCTCTCCAAAGGGTAATTTTCACTAACCTCTGCTCAACTATCTCCAAACCACACAGATAGATTTTGTATCCAATTAACAATGACCTCCATTGATCCAAGCATTTAACTGTTAAAGTGTGATAAGAATTGTGGAAAAATAAACTAATAGCCTTCAGTAAATAATTATGAAAGGAATTTTTTTTTTTAAAATTAGTGGTATAATGGATAAAAATGATGTTTGTGTGAGTGATTATTTAATAACATGTAAAAATTAGTACATGATGCTATATAAATAAAGTCAAAAAGAAAGTTTTAATGTAATCTTTTGTATTTATATTTGCATTCAATTAAAATTTGATTACATGATGGCTTATGATAGACCCAAAAAAAAAATTCCAAGAAAAAAGTGAAGAAGAAAACGATTTGATAATATTTTCATTATCTAATATTAAAGTAAATTTTTGAATTTACTTCAAGTTTAAAACCATTTGACAACCCCTCCATTTTAACAAAAATCTAACTTTTTTTCTAATTTTTTTAAACTTAAATCAATTTAAAAGAGCCTACATATTAAAATAGATTTTCAAAATTTGCATCAAGTTTTTAGTTATTTCAAAGAACTTACATTTCATGAAAAGTTGAAATAATTTTTCATAATTTGCTTCAAACTAAAGGCCAATTGAAAGCACATGCATCTAACCATATATTCAAGCCATTTTAAGAAATTTGATTTAATTTTATTAAGTTACGAAATTGTTGTTGATAATCATTATTGTGAGTTACAAATAGGTTTGGTATTGAGAAAAAAAAATCCAGTAGATACCCGCATGATTATCCACCGATCCGTGCTTTTTCTAAATTATTTATATTTTTAATTTTAATCATAAATATATGTAAGTTAAAGTTATTACTTATGTAAAGTTATTACTTATTATCTAATCTTCGTAATTTCTCAACCTACCTAACTCACTGTAGCCACAGGTCCTCTGTGTGTTTTACTAATACTCTATTTTAATTTGATTAATTTTGCTTGTTTTGCTTTTATGACTTGAACTTGATGATTGTTTACTAAAGTTAAATTTTTATTTATTTTAATGTTGAAACTTTAATTTTTTAATTATATTGATAAAATTTAAAACTGAATATTTTATACTAAATTTTTAAGTTACTGTTATAAATTTATAGTTTGAATTATATAATTTAAATTTTTATGTATTACTAAATTTTTTTTAATATTTATAATTTTAAATGTAAAACCTGCAAAAAAAATTGTGGGTGAATTAATAATTTAAATTTTTTACAGCTGCAAATTTAGTAATAACAAATTTGCTGCGGATGGTACCGATTACAATAGTACTCGTACGTCAATATTTAACAGTTGTAATTTTTTTGGGGTTTAAGTTGTATTTATTTGTACTCGAGCATTGTGTGGCGTCTATGGGCCCGGCCCATAAAGAGAAAAATTATTATCCCTTTCCGGGTATCAGATTAATGGTTGGCAATCTGGTAATGGTGGTAGTCGTCCGGTCCCTCTCTTTCTCCGTCAAATGATGATCCACTGGATTAAATTGGTTTGACAATGACATACATTCTTATTGTTAGTTAAAGAAAAATAAAATTATGCCTGCCTGTGATTGTGAGCTTGCCTCTGTTTGTTCTGGGCCGGCGAAGAGTCCACAGATAAAAGCATGTGCTTTGTGTTTTGTGGCACTAAGGACTACCATCAAATAATTAGCCAATTTAATATTTGTTATATATCTAACTCCGTCTGTTTCAGTTTCACCCAAATACTATTAGTTTCTAAGTGGTTGATTTCTATTGCATATTGGTTCTTGGAGTAGTTGTGATATATTAAACTACGTACAATTCTCATTATATACTCTTAGTAATTATACTACTTAACTTTTGCACTTTCTCAAGAAGAAGAAGAAACTATTAAGATGGAGGGTTACCGGAAAAAGAAGAGCCGATTCGAAAAAGCAGCTTCTTTCTTAGGCCTGGGATTCAGAAAGGTAGTCTCTTAGCCTAGTCTTGCGACTAATAAGAGTAGTTTCTTATCTTGACGTTCGAATTTGGTCTTTCCGAAAGTGGATAAGTGTATGCTGCTTGGTGGCATCATGGATAAAAAAATCTCGCTTGTTGGGGGAGCTCTTATTCCGGCATACTATGCTCTGTTTTGCATGCAGTCACTTTTTTATTTCGTTTTTAGGCAAAACGAATTCCTTGGCAATCTTTTACTGAGTTTCGCCGACCAATCCTTAGTCCACGAAAAATTGGACTTCCAAATCTCGTACTTCTGTCGTCAAACGTCGCTGTTACTTCAGTTGAATCACTATCGCATTGAAGAGTATGAAGATGAATTCGATCCAATAATGATAAAGCTTCTAGCATTTCATATGTTAACGAAGGGACTCGATGTTATTTTAAAAAAACAGTACACATTGGCTGCGCAATATGGCGTCACAGACTTAGTTGGATTACTCTGCATTTTGCCTGTTGCCGACTTGAAAACTGTGTTGAAGCAGATTCTTACGGAGCCCTGGTACTTCTTGCTTTGGCTAGGAAAGTTTTTTGACAGTTGGGTACCAGGTGAGCTTATTTGTTTTTTTTTTAAATTAATTTTAGGGTTCGTTTTTATTAAGTTTGCTTTTCTTTTCTTTTTTTTCCATTTTACTGAATTGAAATTTTGTTTACTTTTTTTTTTTCCCTTCAATTAGGGACGTGGAAGGAGGGGCTACCTGTCGCTGATGAAGTAAAAAATACTACTGTTTCTGGGCCTGAAAGTTCTATTTCTAAGGACAGTGACACACAAGATTCTCGGAAGAAGCAAGACCATGGGGATGAAAGTCTTTCGGGTGATACCAAACAAGACGATAGGGATCAAAGCCGTCCTGATGATACCATTGGTTATGCGGGTGTCCAGAAGGGATGTTATTTTCTTAATGTCGAACTCGTTAGGGTGAAGAAAGCTCTGGAAGGTATCCAGAAGAAAGACAAGCATTATGGGGATGATGGTACCAGGAAGAGAAATTCATCTTTAAAAATTAGCTGAAGAATTTTTGCATGAACGGTAAAGACAACGAATATGGCTCAATAAAAATGTTCATACTTCAAATCAATCTGGTTTGTGTACCGTGATTACCGTCAGCATCTTCTATAGTGATCATCGAACACTAAATCTTCATCCTATTCTTAATAAATGAATTGGACATTAGGCCATTTTTTTACGAATGTTTATGCCAATCTGTCAATGATATGATCCAGAAGAAAACCGCACATTAGTATTTCGACACATTTCGAACTTCTTCCGGACATTAGTATTTCGATACATTTCGAACTTCTTCCAGAAATTTTTGTACTGGCCTCACCTATTGCCTCTTTCTCATCTCTTGCAACTATCAACCAGGAGCTAATGCTTCGCTTCTTATTCCAGATGCTGGTTGCATGCATGTCTCTATCGGCCAAGTGTGCTAATATTTCAAGCCAAGAATCTAATCTATGTTTTTTTGTTTTAGTTTGGCCGAAGATGAAGATGCTCATTTTTCAATCCTCACTCCTTGTGAATATTTTCTGACCCTTAAAGTTGCCATTTATTTATCTTGTCAAGCTTAGATTATCTATAACTATACAACGAGGCAAAGTTTCCCATCAAAAAATGTTGTTATGTGTCACCATAATTGTAAAATCTTAGTGGCAATTTCTCCTCAGAGGCTGAGGTAGCGTTTATCGCTTTTTTTTTTTTTAAGTGCTAAAATTCTTGTAAACTTAAATATCTGAATCAAAATAATATATTTCTAAAATTTATAGATAAAATTTGTTACGTCCTTTAATTAAATTTGTACTCTTTTACATCTAAATAATAAATAACTATATGTAACTGAACTTTCTGGAGCCCCCTGTCCAACTAATATATCTGGTGGACGAAGGATTGGGATCAACATTTTTATTCTTGAAGGCTATTTGCAAAAAAAAAAAATTATAATAACAATGACGGAAGAAGCTTTTTTGAAAGTTACTGAAGCTGAAGGTTGAAATCTGGGCCTAATTAGATTTTGAATACCAACGGTTGGCTAGATATATATACTATTTTTCCAAATGTATTACATGAAATTAACTTTTTCCAATATTAAATATACACATTAAAATGTGCACAAAATATTTTGGAGGATTCATCTGCAGAGGATATACATTGCGAGCTCAAGATAAAAAGCGCCACAAATCCTTGAATTAATAACATGTGTCGGTGTCACAAGTGATCGCCAATAAGAACTCGTCTCATTAAATTTACAAAAGTCGACCATTGGTAAATGGACCATTATTTTAATAATTTATTTTAATTTAAAGATAAAATAAACATAATAATAAAATCTATTTTAATTTCGAGTTGTTCAATTAAAATAAATAATATATTTTAATTTTATTTTTTTTATTTTTCAGTCCGATTTCATACTATTTTTATTATGGTCCGATTACCCATTGGTAAATGGACCATTAATCTGATATCGGTCATAGCATAATCGTAATCATCATCATCATCATCATCATCGTGGCAGACTGCGGCAGAGAAAGCGGAGTGAGAAAGAGAGGCAGAGAAATGGAATTCCAGAAGATCAAGGTGGCCAATCCCATCGTTGAAATGGACGGTCAGTCGGGCAGACTTTTCACTTCAATATTGATTCTCACTCTCATTCATCCTTCAATTCTTGTTAAATTATATTTATTGATCAACAGAATGAATTTTATATTGTAACGAATGAATGAATGAATGCAGGTGATGAAATGACTCGAGTTATTTGGAAACTCATCAAGGATAAGGTGATTGATTCTGTTACTGTTACTGTTACTTTCCGTGTTTAATCTGTAAAGGGCATCAGTCATTTCTTCATTCTCGTCTCAGCTAATTAATCCGTTTCTGGAGTTGGATATCAAGTACTTTGACCTTGGCCTTCCCAACCGTGATGCCACCGACGATCAAGTTACCATTCAAAGCGCTCAAGCTACTCTCAAGTACCTCTTTTTCTCTATGTTTCTGATCATAATCCTAATCATGTGGCCGCTGTTGTATTGTCCTTGTAAATTGTAATTGAGAGTATTTATAAACTTTAACCTGTTTTGCTGCTACGCCTTTGCCATTAGTTTATTTATATCACTTCCTTCACTCTTTTGTGTGTTCAGTTTTCTACTTTTGCTCTTGTTATTTTAGGTATAACGTAGCTATTAAGTGTGCAACTATCACTCCAGGTAACAACCTCTTGTATACTGCAAAATTTACAAACTCTCTCTTTTTTTTTTTTTTTTGATTATATGAACTAGTTTGCTTTTTTTCCCCACTTTTTTTTCTTTCATCCTACTTCTATCATTGACAATAGCTGCTTTAATTTTGTCTGGTCTCTGACAGATGAAGTGCGGGTTAAGGAATTTAACTTGAAAAGAATGTGGAAGAGTCCTAATGGAACAATTCGCAACATTCTAAATGGTCAGTAAACCTCCTGTGATGATCCTTTTTGTTGCCTGCTGTGCTGTGACCCTTCCCTTTCTTCCAGGCACAGTTTTTAGAGAACCGATTATCTGTAAAAACATCCCCAGGCTGGTCTCAGGTTTGAATGATTTCTTTATATTCTTGTTCATTGTTACTATGGTGGAGGAAAACTTTACTGAAAAGCAATATCAACTGTTGTTCTTTTCAGGTTGGACTAAGCCAATCTGCATTGGGAGGCATGCTTTTGGTGATCAGTATCGAGCAACTGATGCTGTTATACAAGGGCCCGGGAAACTTAAGTTAGTCTTTGGTAATATTCCTATGTCCAGTAAAGAGCTTCTTTTTAATATATATTGGTTTTCTGTCAAAAGAGACTTTCGTAAAATATCGCTCACAAACCTGAATTTTCCTCTTTTTTTCTTTCGTTAACTTCTCCAGTGCTTGCATATCTTATTTTATCTTATTTAGGCAATTGCCATGTTTGCAGTTCCAGATGGACTTAATCAGAAGACAGAGTGGGAGGTCTACAGTTTCACTGGTGCTGGAGGCGTGGCTTTATCCATGTATAACACTGATGAGGTAGAGATTAGGAAAATATTGTGTTCATTTTACTTGGTGACCAATTGCCAAGCTGCTAGAATCTGATTATTGTCACCCTGCTTCTTTATGGGAAAACAGTCTATCTGTTCTTTTGCTGAGGCTTCAATGAACACTGCTTATCAGAAGAAGTGGCCACTCTATCTTAGCACAAAAAACACCATTCTTAAAAATTATGATGGAAGGTATGTATACATCTAGCTGGTCTAGCCTTTTACTTTCACAATGTCTTCTTTTTCCTTTCTTTTAAGACCACTAAGGTCCCTCATATGATTTGTTGTCTTGGTTGGAGAGAACATTTATAGTGCATGAACTCTGAGGAGCTGCTCACTAAGCTGTTGTACATCTTTTTCTTGCTTTAACCATGTGAAAACTATATTTCTTTTTTCAAGATCACGAATTGACACTTTCTTCTCACGTTTCTGAAGATTCAAGGATATATTTCAGGAAGTCTACGAAGCTCAATGGAAATCCAAGTTCGAGGCAGCAGGGATATGGTGAGATACATTGCCAAAGAATGGTGGTTGATTGTGCAGTTTTAGTGATTTGTCAGTGACTTATCTAGGTCAATTTTAGGTATGAACATCGTCTAATTGATGATATGGTTGCTTATGCTCTAAAGAGTGAAGGAGGTTATGTATGGGCATGCAAAAATTATGATGGGGATGTGCAGAGTGACTTCTTAGCCCAAGGTTTGTGGCAGTTTGTGATTTTGACCAGTGTAAATTTCTTTGACAATGTAATTCTTGTTTTATCTTCCATGAGCAGTGAATTGAAAAAGTAGATTTTTCTGGGAGGATTTTGAAAACATTTGTCTCTGTTGATGCAGGATTTGGATCTCTGGGGCTGATGACATCAGTATTGGTATAACTTGTCTTGTTGAAATTTTTTGGCAATTGCAATTTCTATAATTTTTGTCCTTTATTATTTTCACCTCGGATTATAGTAGAAGAAAGTTTCCAGGTGTGCCCAGATGGGAAGACGATCGAAGCCGAAGCTGCCCATGGTACAGTTACCCGCCATTACCGGGTTCATCAGAAAGGAGGTGAAACCAGTACAAACAGCATAGCATCAATCTTTGCTTGGTCACAAGGTCTTGCACACAGGTATAGATTTGATGTTGCTTTACCTAATAATTAGTGCTTGCGTCTTTGCTTAAATTTGTAAACAGAAAATAAAAGTATAGAAGATCCAAGTGAGTTGCAACCCAAAATTTTGATATAGTAGATGAAACTCCATTGTCATAACACATTTTCAGGGCAAAGTTGGATGGTAATCCCAGGCTATTGGATTTTACTGAGAAACTGGAAGCAGCCTGCATTGCCACAGTTGAATCAGGGAAGATGACTAAGGATCTTGCACTTCTTATTCATGGACCTCAGTAAGTACTTTAAAAGGCATTACTTTTAAAAGTTCTGTTTTCTCTTTGGATTTTATTTTGTAAAGCATTTCACGCTTTCTGTAGGGTTGCTAGGCCTCAATATCTGAACACTGAGGAGTTTATTGATGCTGTAACTGAGACCCTGAAAGAGAGAATGTCTATCAAAGCGAAGTTGTAAAGTCCTGGCCTCTTACATGGCTTTATGCTTGGACATTTCGTTGGTTCAACACAAGTACGGTATTAATTTTGTAAAGAGTTGTGTTTTCTGTTCTATATTTCCTCTATTTCCTTCTTTTTATTTATTGGCTCTTTTCTGTTGCTTTGTTGAAATAAGGTAGTGTTGGGGTGGTGGCAGCAAAATGAGAAGTTTGAAAATGATCTATAAATAAATGAGAAATAACTGAATGCAGTGTCCGGTGTTACTGTCAGTTTGCTTTGTAGTTGGTTTCTAATCCTACAACAAAGACGTCATTGATGAGTGATTGATAGGTTCTTGCAGTTAGCAACTTTTAAGTCTGGGAAGTTTGATGCGTGTTTTCAGTGCATTAAGGCTATGTGTTCAATAGAATATGACTGTCAATTAGAGGCTATATTGTTAGAGTTATTGATGAGTGATTGATAGATTCTTGTCCTCTTGAATATGTAAAAGAGAACCAATATGTCGACAATGATAGTGGAACAAGGTGTTGATTGTTTCTGCTATTCCTTGATTTCTAATGACTTTTTACTTGTCTCCTTTCAATATAAGGAAGTTTGAAAAATTGAAGCTAATATCAGATATAATGTCTGTCTAATCATCATTGCAGGTCTGAATAAGAGAGTAACTGGTGGACCGATTATTGCTGATATTGGAATGTCAATAAAAGAGAGAATGAACAAGAATTAGTAACTGGATGAGTTTTGGTTATACAACAACCCTTTCATGGAACAAGAATTAAAATGTTTTGGGTCTAAGGAGAAAACATTTTAATCTTTATCTTATAATGTGAGAACGATCGCTGTTGTATTTTCTGTAGTGTAGACCATGAAGATTTCTATGCTCAGCCAGGGATGTTTTTATAGTTGTGCTCAGATCAATACAAGATAATGTGTTTGTGCTTAGTGAAATTATGAAGCTATGGTGCTTTGACATTGCACCAAGATCATTATACGAGTAGTTTTGCTGCCCCTTTTACCGGCAGCTGTGTATACGCTCAGCGAGAGATCGAATGATTTTCTTGGATTACTGAGAAACAGAGTTGTAAGATCACAAAGCTTGACTGAACAACTCTAGCTATGGATAGCATTTTGGTCCAACCAAAAACGTTTGTGGATGGGACGAGGGCATGCTCACCTTTTATACAAACCCTGATGAAATTAAGAAAGAAGGGAGAGGTAAGATTAACACCACTTCAGCTATAATGTCAGCGAAATATACTGATAACATCTCAATAAAACTTTTAATTTAATTCTTCAAATATTTTTATTTACTTACATAATAAATAAAAGAGTAAAAAAATAAAATCATATTTCAAAAGATTCTTTAAATAAAAATAAATTTATATTATTTTAATCAAAATTTTTATTTTATCAAATAATAATAATTACAATATTTTTCTTAAAATATAATGAGATAAAAAATAATATAATAATAAATTAAAAGTTTCAAAATGTTTTTTAAATAAAATTTTTTAAATGAGATGATATTTATCGTTTTTCAATATTGAAAAGAGAGAGGAACAATCTTATTTAAAAATTTTATTGAAAAATTTTTTAAAATTTTTTTCGTCAATGTTACTCTTTGCATGAATAATAAAATTTCATTATTTTTAATTTTGTGATGATCTAACAAAAGGAAATTTCAATATCTCACAACGTCTGTTGTGCTAATTTCCAAAGGAAATTATATTTATAAAATAAAAATAAATAATATATAGTAAATATAATTTTTAAATAATAATTTTAATAAAATTAAATATATATATATATATAATAAAATTTTCAATATATCAATATAAAACTAAATTAATTTTACTTTTAAACTACAATAACAATTAATATTTATCAAATATTTTGTTGTGCGCGGAATGCGGAATCAAGCGCACCAAATAATTATAGAAAAATAAAAAACACAAAAATTACATGGTTCGGCAATTAAACATACATCCACAGAGGTAAAAAAGAATAATTGTTTATTTAACAATTAATAAAATACAATATTTGAGTAACGAATCTCATTTTCCAGAAATCCAAATATATCCAGTATTCTCACATTCTGCAGAAAATATAAATTCCCCAAACCTCTCACTTCTCTCAAAAGCTTAGAAACTTATAAGCTTAACAATTTTAAAATGATTTCAAATGAATAAAATCCTTAACTATTTATAAAAAAAATAAATTATTTTACAAAAAATAAAATAATTAAAAATATATTATTTATAATTATAATTATTTTTTAAATTCATCCCCTTTGTCAATTCTTTCTTTTCGGCTACAAAATCAATTTTGATTTTGCTTCTCTACAATTATTGGTGCAACCAACAATTTGTTGACTTTAACATATTTAACACCGTACCATTTCTTACCTCAATTTCAATCTGAGCCAGTGACGACGAAAGGAATATATATGTAGTCAGAGACCGACGAATAAGCATATGGAGAATAGCCAGACAAAGGGGACTAACACAGACAGAGAAGAGAAACAGACCACTTAAAACTCAAGAAATCAAATTTCAATCGAACATAGCTAAATAAGCAATAAGCAAAGGCCAATCTCTGTCTTCAATTTTCAGTTGGGCTGTTGTTTGTTAAAATAATCAGTGAAACTGAATACGGATAATATGCTAGTGCAGTGCTGTACCTCTCTGAATTCATGTGCTCTATCGTCGCAAAGGGCCTTCCTCAGCCACAATCACAATCTTGATCGTTTTAGAAACCACCCAAGTAGAAGAACTTGTAAATTCACCTGTCTCCTCCACGTGGGATTTGAGGATATTGCTCAAGTTGTTCATAACAAGGTAGGTAAAGATTTTGATTCACCTTTCTTCTCCAAGTTGGGTTTGAGGATATTGTTCTAGTAGTTTCAATGTATTCTTTTTTTTACTCTTCAATGGACATGCAATTTCTTTTTTTTCTTTTTTCTTTTTTTTTGGTTTTTTCTCTTCTGGGTATGTGGAGTATAGCCATGACATTGTGTATTATGTATTATTATTCAATCAAAAAAAAAAATCGAAGGTGTTGATAGCAGCAGGGGTGTCAGCGGCAATAGGGCAACTTTCAAAGCCAGTCACAGGCTCTCTTCTTTATGGTAAAGATTTTGATTTAAAGGCTGCATTTCAGGCTGGTGGTTTCCCTTCTACCCATTCCTCTGTATGTCTCCTCTCTTTGCATTAAAATACTCATTATTATTATTATTTTCCCTTTCATCTGATTTACCTTTTAACTCTTGTTACTGCTTGGTATATAGTGTGTCGTGGCTGCTGCAACAGGCCTTGCCCTTGAAAGGTTATTGCATTGTTCCTTGTTTCTGCTATTCGGACTAACAATTTGCAAGTTTTGTTAATTTTGGGCCAGAAAGCTTGTCCTCTTATCTTTGTTTTCATGGATTGCAGGGGTTTCTCAGATTCGTTTTTTGGCTTAACAGTGGTCTATGCTGGCCTTGTCATGTATGATGCTCAGGTATGCTTGTTGGTGAATTTTTATTCGTATAAATGAATACAATGGAATGATTTTCTTCTCGATGATGTTGCTTAGAGAAAGAAGCCTCTTAATTACAATGACTATGCAGCCATGTATCATCTGATCTTGACCAAATATTCTGAACTGTTAAAGATGGGTATTTAGCAATACTAAGATAATGGACAGACACAAGTAGAGAATTTTAAAGTAGTTGATCCTTTATGAGGCTTAAAAAGGAGCTTCTGATGCTTATATCTTAGTGCTGCCTCTTGTTCGTTTCTTCAAGCTTGTTTCAGTTTAGTTGGATCAGACTCTCATATAGCTCGTTCATTGTTGAATTTCATTTGATTGAGTTTAGCTCTGTAGTTTGTTCATCACCAGGCACATTCAACAACTGTCAATATCAATTTTCTCTCGTACAATATATGTTCATTCCTTCATGTTGATAACTTAAAGATGTCTAATCTAAAGGACCAAGAATTCCCTACACTCACATTATAAAGTACCTCGAAGGACTTAAGCTTGAGCTACCAAACGCTGGATTGTGAATGATATTGAAAAAAACTGACTTTTCTTTATCTAAGCAGAAGCTTATCTATTGGGAACTTTTCCAGTCACTGACTAGTTTTTCTCTAATGAATTTGCAATGGAGAAAATCCTATAGCTTGACTGTATTCTTGTTAAAGACGGATACCAGGTTTGAGGATCATGGTTATGAGTGTATGAATTAAGAGAGATGAAAGCAAAGAACTCTGGGCCTTTGTTCCTACTTCCTTCTAGAGCTGAAAAATAGGCTACTTGCTTTTTATTTTCCGAATTGGAGTTATTGATGACAATTACCTTTTGCATAGTGACCCTCGAAAGCAGGTGAGTCTTCTCTACAAAGATTGCGTGCACAGAACACCTACTGTTCTTTTTCATTCCTTAAATTTTCTTGTGGGTGCGTTGCTTGGAAGTTCATCAGGCAGAATCGTAACCCCAATTAAATGGTCAATTCTGGTTATTCGCCCATGCTGGTTTGAGAGCACTCTGCTTATACATACAATAATTTTGACTTGTGCTGGTGTAGCATTGAATGACATCTCAAAAGTTCTCTGTCGAGAATTTGAAGTGCTGGTCGTATCACATCAAGACTAATTTATTCTTCAACATGCATCTAGCTGCATTAATGGAGATCTTTAGGATTTTCATATGTAGATTAATTGTATAATACGGTTATGACTGCAAACTTCAATCTAAGAGTGGCTTCCAACTTTTGCAGGGGGTGAGAAGGGAAGTAGGAGTTCATGCAAAAGCACTAAACAGGCACCTAGCTAAGGCACAAGTTAACTCAACGGTCTCCAAGGACAGAGATAATTTGATTGATGGCCAAGAAGGAGCACCATCCACATCAAATATGGAGTGCTTAGGTTCTCTGTTGGCTAATGAAACAAAATCTTATGCATCAAACTCAACAAATGCTTCCCCTCTATTATTAAGATCCAGTAAGAAGACAAGGCAAACTGAAGAGATGGTATTGCCTTTTGGATTAGCAGATGACGTCCAAGAAGGATCAGAAAAAAAGGTGGATAATTCGATTATGTTCAAAGAATCAATTGGACACACTGAGGTTGAAGTCGTAGCTGGTGCTTTATTAGGATTCCTTGTTAGCCTGGCTGTGTCTGCAATAATGTGAGATCATGCAATTAATTTTTATATTTAGATTTTCTGTTCACTATTGCTGTATGTTAATATATATCTAGGTATTCAATGTGGTTCACTTTTGTAGTTCAGTATGACTTGACTGCATATGTCCCATTTTTGTCAGGTTATACGTCAAAATAGCCATATTTCACTTGCAAATCACTTGTTTATCATTTTGAATTCTATAGGAAGTTATCATTTAAATTATTGTTGGTTACTTCTTGTATCAGTTTATAGGTTACTTTGCACTCGCAGAATATTTGTACGTCAATCCCTTGCAAGTGACTTTTGGCTTTTAGTTAACTTTTATATCAATTTGATTCTCACTTATACGACGCTTGCATCACAAGTATTTAACTGATAAAAATGAGAGGAGAAGTGGAATAGTGGATTGGGGCTAAGTAATTATGTGGCATGGATCACAAGTGTCAATACTAGTTGTGTTATGTGAACGCCACGAAGATTCACTTACAGAAACGTGTCCTAGCTTGGGATCAATATCAAATTTCTTTGTCGATTATAAAAGGAGATAAGAGTCAATCTGTTATGGCAGACGTAGAAGAAATAATTAAGCAGAAGATAAATAAGAAGAAGAATGTCAGGGGCACAAGGAGCACAGCCACCGGGTTCAAGGACGGCAACAACATACGAGTCAGTGCCACAAGACCATAACCCAAGGACCGACCTCCATTCCAGGGAAGACGAGCGTGGCATTCAGATTGATAAACTCCAGGACAAGGTTGAAGATGCTGCTGGCAGAGGAGGTCCTGTTTTCGGTGCTGCCGCCACTGGAATAGATGATAACAATCAGCAGCAGCAGCAGAAGAAGAAGCCCGACTTAGGTGTCACTGGCACTGGCTAGCCAGCTCTACTCTCGCTCTTTCTCTATACATACAGAATCAACGGCTCTGACTGCAATGAGCATCAATCTTCGAAGTTTGCAATAAGTAATCTTATGTATGTAGTGTTTCATTTGTTTCATGTATGCATGTATAATGGTCAAGTATATGAGAGCAGTTTTTTATTATTATGAAACCAAAACCTTCCCCAACAAGTCAGTACCACTACAACAGATGCTCATTCATAGAGCGCTTTGCCAGTATATCAAGAGAAATAACATAGTGATTGTACAATCATAGTTTCCTGAGCACGGCTTTCAGATGTGGACGAAGACTAGTCAGGTGGTTGGTAGCCATTTGAACCACATAACGCAGTTCACCATTAACCAGCTCAAAAACTCTGCTTACCTCTCGCACCTGAATGAGTTCAAGTGAAAATAGGAAATTGAATTAAAGTTAAGAAATATCCATAGCAGAAAAAAAATACTCTTTCAAGTCAACAGATGAACACCACAGGAATTTAGATAATGATCTATGCCAAAACTAGTCCTAATTGCTAAGACTTCTATCAGATGGTAGCCAAATAGAGAGAGAACCCCCGGCCGAACAAAATACAAATCTCTTCAATATGAACTGTGGTAATGGCACGGGGCAGTTCATTATATCCACATTGAAGTATTGAAATCAGATTGCCCAAATACATTCAGTTCTATAATGCGGTCATAAGAAATAGCTCAATTCTCCACAACATCTTTACAGACCATGCTATGGTGCAAGACATGGGATATATGTGGAGCATAATATCACTCCATTTCAAGAAATTTGGCCCAAAAAAAAAAAAAAATCAAAAGATGTTGAACCAGGACGCTTATCAAAGCAATAGATCTCACTGTGGACCAAAGACCAACCGGTTCATATGCTCATGCTACCAGGGGCTAGTTATACATAAGCTGCTAAACGCAACCACCGTATCTTCTCTTACGGAAATCAATCAAAGAAAGGTAAAACTCTTTGCAATCAGTTTCTTAATTTGTACAAAATAGAAACCTCTGTGCCTCAATTCAAGATTCAGCCGATAAAGCAGCCAATCATTTTCTAATTACTATTTATTAGCACAATGTCAGTGATGCAATTGCTCGAGAAACATGGAACATAAGTGGTTGACGATCCCTTAATCAGTATGAAGGTGAGGACCGAGGGGTAGTATATGTGTTACACATTTAGAATGGTCGGATATTTCTTTTTTCTAGGCTATGAACGTTTTCTAGTCACTCCAAATGATTTTAAAAAATTAATAGCTAATTTTAGTATTTAGTAAATTTTTTGAAAAATTAATTTTAGAAAATCACTCTATTCTTTAGTAGATTTTTAAAAAACAAAGAAGAAATACCTTTTGGAAAACTGACTTTAAGAATTAATTTTATACTTAGTACAATTTAATATATCCTTACTAATATTGTAAAAATTCAAAAACATCATTATTCAACTATGAAATAAAATCATCAACTCATTATAGTGAGATAACAAAATAAAATTAATAAAATAATTCTTTAGTTATCAATTATAGCATATACACAATAAAAACTATTATACATATACATATTTATAAATGTACAAAAAAAAATTTTCATTACTTTATTCATAATAAGATTTACTAAATACATATGAATAATTTTAAAACCTACAACGTTAAATGCAACTGATTCTCTTCAGAGTTGTTTATTTCTACAACATAATTAATAACAATTATTTTAAAAATTATAGCATTACAAAACTGACCCCCATAAATATTATTGTCACAATAACATGTACTATCATCTACTAATAAGATTAGACATATTACAGGTCAGTAAAGTAGCTAATACAGAAATAACAAAATTACCTTGGAAGCATTTCCCACAAGTTCACTCTGAAGCTTGATTACTTTCTCTTCTGCATTATATGTTCCTTTCTGGAGAGGATATCAATAAGAGATAATGAAAGAACTTTCAAAGTGTAAATAATTTAGTAATTTGCAAATCAACCAGAAATAGGCTGAAGTGCTCTCTCTATATACTATAGTGCTCCATAACATTATTGGGAATATAATATCCATATGAGTATGGTACTGAATTATATGTAACTAACTGAAAACTAACCTGAACTTCAACAAGGCCAGTGCTTTGAGCAATGACAACTTCAATGGAACCATCAGGGTTGGGCCTCCAGTAGCCACTCTCAGCATGCATAGGCTCTCCTGAACCCAGTTTCCAAGTCTTCTGGGTATATGCTATCACTGGCTTGCCACCAGAATGTGTGAAATTGAGCTCTTCTCCATAATCGAAGGCATTGATGGTAGGGTACCCACCCGAGCCTTGGCCTCTCCATGTTCCCAGCAAGTAGGATATTGGTGCTATTGCTGGGTGTACTGGAACTCCACCACCACTCTCCATTTCCCCAATTTCACACTTCGATTCATTTTCCTCTTCTCGCCGTTCTAATAAACCAATGCTTTTGCCTCGGCCTGCCGGCGTTTACCCATATTTTTTTAATGTTTCGGTAGTAAAAGTACATTTGCATCCCTATTGTTTTACTCTAATGTAAAACGACACCCCAACATTTTCCTAAAGATAAGCACACGTATCCGTTCTAGTTTAGACTGCCGGCATGCCATCATTTCTATTTTCTATTTTAAAAAGGTTGAGTGAATAAAGTTCAAATCAAATCTTTAACGCAAATCCCTTTAAAATTGGAACTGAAATAGTTAATTAAATAAAATTATTTAAAAACTACTTAACTAGACCTTTGCCTTATGTTTAGAGTTGATAAAAAAGTTTGAATTAGGCCCGTGGAGTTCAAGCTCAGCCGGCATGAATTAGGCTTAACTATAGGCCGAAAATATAAAGTTCGCATACATTGAACTCTAGATAAAGGCTTAGGAAAAAAAAAAAAAAAACTCGAGTTTTTTAATTTATAAATAAAAATATTATTAAATTAAAAAACTCAAAATATTATATTAATATGTTTTTTATATTAGTATTTATGATTTATTATGTTGTATTACTAATATTTTGTGTATTAAATTATTATTTTATTATGTATTGAATAATTATTTTTAATTTAATTTTTTTTACTTTATTAAAAATTTATTTTAAAATTAATGAAGACCCAAGCCCGACCTTATAATTTTTTGATGGATTTAAAAAAAATGTGAGCATATTCTCAATAACTTAGACTTGGACCTGAGTTTGAAAAAAAATCCAGCCCAAACTCTTGATTTACCAACTCTAATTGTATTAAGTTGTAAGTATGGTATACAAATTTGGACCATGTGTCATCCTTGTGCAAGAGCCATGCCTAATCCTTAAATGTATGTTCACAATTTTAACGGATGTCTCCGAAGAGACGACTGTCCGACATTAATTAGTTTTAGGTATAAGTTAGCAGTGTATATTTATGCATCTACTCCGCAAGGAAGAGTAAGAGTGACATCACTATAAAACCTTAGCAAATGAGTTTAAATTACCTATTTGTTTTCATAAATAGGTAATTTAAAAAAAAATTGAAGAAAATTAAATGAATCCCCCGAATCCTTCATGGTAGGAAAATTAAAACATTCTTAGCCATGTGAACCAAATATTTTAAAATTCAGTCGTAATGGTTTAATCAGAAATTGGCTTCAATGACCAACGTATTCCAGCATTATTTGAGAATCTATTATTGAGTATTTTAAAAATTAAAGGGAATGAATCAGGATGATGTGGTTAATTACTACAGATTAGAGAATGGTGAATCCAGTCAAAGCTTTATATATATATTTACAAGGAGAATTAAACGCTAATCCACTTAAACATCCGTTTTTGTAGCTAAGACCAATTTTACTTCCTTTCGAATTATTTCTTTCAATCCAATATCATCATTATTTTTATTAATTATTTTTTTCACTTTGTTATTTGTAGTGTTCTCCTGCTTTAATTTGTTACAAGCGTATAAATTATCGAACTCTTTTTTTTTTTTTTTTTCTCTATCTTTTGTTCCATAAATTTCTCACAATCTTGAAGAAAACCCACACGTCCTCCAATATTTGTTGATCATGATTATGGATTGCATGGTTGGTGGTACAGACAACCACCAACTCATGATTTCCATTATCCTCATTGCATTTCATTTCATTTCCCTCCTATGATCTATCCTCTAACCACCTTTTTCGTTCCTTTTTATTAATCCATTCATTCCAAAAAGAGAGTTATCGATCAAAAGGTTGTCATCACCGGAGCCTAGCATTTTCTTTTAGCAATATTTCTGAATTCTCTGGTTTGTACGTTCTGAAATCTCTTTCGAATAGGGTCACTCTTTTCTTTTTCTTTGTATTATATCAGCAATATTACCTTCACATGCCAATGCCAATGCCAATGCCAATGGCAATGCAGACCATGATCGAATGTATATGGTTATCATTGTCAACGTTTCTTTTGTGCTTTGCATGCGATGCCTTCATGTATTGTTCCCCATGTAAAATACACTTACTAGAATAGAATAGATTACGAATTTGCTAGCTATATATTAATCAGAATCCGAGTCAACGTCAAAACCTGGATGTATGTATATCTCATTGATTGAACATTCCAATTTTGACGCCAAATGAGTATCACTTTGCACCTGACGTGCACCCCACAATCCACTACCAATTATAATTCAATATCATTGGCAATGGCGCACGTATATGATTTGTGATGAGCTTTTGTTCATCAATTCAAGGCGATGATCTGTTTTGTTTGAATAATTAGTTCGTAAAACGATCATAATATAATTGCACTTATACATATATTATATATAGGGTTGCCTGCGCGCGCGCGCTGAATGCAAAGGTATGCCTGCTATGAATTGTATGCGTTTGAGAGTTGCCATATCATTTGAAAGACTAACAATCAATGTATCAAATTATGTACTTGGCTTTTTGCGTCCAAACTGAATGTATATTTTTTGTCTGCAACTATGATTAGGAAAATCTGTTGAGGGGTGTAAATATATTGCCCCATTAATATTAATGTCATCAAGGCCAAACAAGACGCTCGACTCATCTGAGGTAATTATTTCTCCTTTCGTTATTTTGCTGTTTACATGTATTAATATGTATTCCTGTACTTTTTCATTTCACAGAAAATTGATGTTGAAGCTTGATGTGTTCATTGTGTTGTCTATGGATGCAGTGGAGCCAGGAAACGGCTGGAGAAGAACCTGCAAATTACGGACAACAGAAGAAGACGGCCCATTTGACCTATAATTTACAGTATGACCACCCAAAGAGCAAGAAGGCGGATTGGAATTGGAAAGCAAAGTTTACTGCTGAATCAGCAGCTCCTGGTTCACCTAGAGCATATGAAAATGCATCTACAATTCCAAAGATTACTGAAAATGTAGTATGCAATCCTC
The DNA here is from genome assembly GCF_000493195.1 of Citrus x clementina. Lineage (NCBI taxonomy): Eukaryota > Viridiplantae > Streptophyta > Magnoliopsida > Sapindales > Rutaceae > Citrus > Citrus x clementina. The sequence goes on along the minus strand of NW_006261964.1, from coordinate 31,214,970 downwards.
ATTTTGATCCCAGAAAGATGGATCCTCTAACCAAGCCTCGGACCAATTCAATCACTAACCAACGCCCACTTCCAAGCCAAAAGAAGCCACCAAATTCCGAACCGTCGACAGTTACAATGCCGGGGGATATAAAGCATGCAAATTCTCTGACTAACCATGGCCATGGAAGTAGCAATTGCAGCAGTCGTAGTGACAGCTTGGAGAGCTCAAGTGCACCTGTTAAGCCACATACGGGCGGTGATGTACGATGGGATGCCATTAATATGATCAGTTTGAGAGGTCCTCCAATTGGCCTCAGCAATTTTCGTCTTCTCAAGCGTCTTGGCTATGGAGATATTGGCAGCGTCTATCTGGTTGAACTCAGAGGAACTAACACATACTTTGCTATGAAAGTCATGGACAAAGCATCTCTTGCCAGTAGAAATAAGTTATTGCGAGCGCAGACTGAAAGGGAAATTCTTGGACTTCTGGACCATCCATTCTTGCCCACTTTATACTCTTACTTTGAGACTGATAAGTTCTATTGCTTGGTCATGGAATTTTGCAGTGGAGGCAATCTCCATTCACTTCGACAGAAGCAACCAAATAAGTACTTTACAGAGGATGCTGCAAGGTTAGTTACTAAACAAGTACTATTGCTGGTGTTTTAAATCGACCATGATTTCATTTTTCAAGTAGCACTGGTTTAACTTAGCAGCATATTAAAACTTAGTTGGTAACCTGTTAATGAATCGAGACAAATGAGATCTAAATCGAGAACAAGACAAACCCTTCCTCTTAGAACAGTTAGAGCTCAATGACAGAATACACTTGGAAACCATAGGAAAATTATTCTACAGGATTAGGATCTACAGATTGAGATGCTAGAGAGGTACTTATGTTTTATATTATGCTCGAGTTCCTATCACATTTTCTGTCATTTTATTAAGTGTCTCAATTCTTTACCTTGAGGGGCCTTTAATTGAGATTAGAGGTCTTTTTATGTACCGATACTGGGCATGACACGGCCTTCCTTACCATGCATGCTCTTTACATGAGATCGACGTTGTCAATTCATATCCCTATGTTTCTGGCTGAGTGCCAGGACTTTGTGTTTTTAAACCTTCTATCACCTTTTCTTTTTCATCCTTTAGTAACTCTGTTGGATTGTTTCTTGTTCTCTCGATGAACTGAGTACATCTAAAGGAGTTTATGTTGCTTAAATTTGGTTGCATTATTGCAATTCTAACAACAAGACAATCTAAGTATTTGCAGTGACATTTGCTATTTCCATGGTTTAAATTGAATAGTTTTTTCATTCATCCCCTTGAATATACCCCGGCGATTATCTTGACGGTATCATTGCCTGTGGATAACGGCTCCTCCCTCTGTGGAAAGGTAGACGCATATGTTAGTTGACCAATGTTGCTCAAATCATTATAGAATGGTTGAAAATACTTGAACTATCATGTTCAATGTTTGCTCTTAAAGCCTTTTTCTTTCATGATTTGGCAAATCACAATAGATTCTTCCCTTTAGATCAACTCTTAAAGCTATTGTGATAAATTCCGCTTTCAAATGATTGCTGTTCTTACTCAAAACATTTTGAAAATGAAATTAGCAAATGAATACCTTATTTCTTCACTGCCCCATCCTTTAACAGGTTTTTCGCATCCGAGGTGCTGTTAGCACTTGAATATCTACACATGCTAGGCATTGTGTATAGAGATTTAAAGCCAGAGAATGTGCTAGTAAGAGATGAGGGTCACATCATGCTTTCGGACTTTGACTTGTCGCTTCGATGCTCTGTCAGTCCCACGCTAGTCAAGTCTTCATCTGTAAGTGTAAACAATGGTAGTGGTGGTGGTGGAGGCATTCTAAATGATGAATATGCAGTACATGGATGTATGCAGCCATCAACTTTTTTCCCACGCATTTTGCCTTCAAAAAAGAATCGCAAATCTAAATCAGATTTTGGCCCCTGTGTTGGAGGTGCACTTCCAGAATTGATGGCAGAACCTACAAATGTAAGATCAATGTCCTTTGTCGGGACCCATGAATATTTGGCTCCAGAGATCATTCGAGGAGAGGGTCACGGTAGTGCAGTAGATTGGTGGACATTTGGGATTTTCTTATATGAACTGTTACATGGAACTACTCCGTTCAAAGGACAAGGAAATCGCGCAACACTTTTCAATGTAGTAGGCCAACCACTGAGATTTCCGGAAACTCCTCAGGTCAGCTTTGTGGCTCGTGATCTTATAAGAGGACTATTAGTGAAAGAACCCCACAAGAGAATTGCTTACAAAAGAGGTGCTACTGAAATTAAACAGCATCCATTTTTCGAGGGAGTGAACTGGGCATTAGTACGAAGCGCATTGCCTCCCCACATACCTGAACCTGTAGACTTTTCAGTTTTTGCTGGCAAAGACCAAGCCTCTGCTGCTGCAGAAAAGAAGGTAGTAGCGGCAGCAGAAGCTGCAGTCGACCACAAAAATGGTGATAGTCCTAAAGATTCTTACGTAGAATTCGAGTACTTTTAGTAATAAAACTCTCTCCTACATGGACGACAATGCTGCATCTTTAGGGAAGCATTTATATTTGTACAAAGAACAAAACAAAAAATAAAATGAAAAAAAAGAATCTTAATAAGATAAATATGTGTTGAAGGCTGATCAACATTTCCTTTCACCAGAGTTTCATCTGTTCATTTTCTAAGTGAGAAGGAATAAATTTTGTATGTGTAGGGTTGGGAATTCCTGTTCTTCCAAATTTCTTATTTGTCAATTCTCATAGCGTTTAGGCATGACCATTATATGATATTACCACATTTTATCTGTAATATTCGTGGTGACAAAAAGAATAATTCACAAGATCCTTTGCACTTGTTCTCATGCTATCGACAGCTGCAGTATTTTTCTCTTGCTAATGGATATTGTTGGACAATATATTTTCAGAAAACCAAATCCATAGAAGAATAATTAGATCAGAATATTCTGCAAAAAGGAAATTATCATCTCAAAAAGAGATTGATATCAGATTGTCTGTTTCCCAGACATGACCCTCATGCCTTTTTTTTTTTTGGGGGGGGGGGGGGGGGGGGTGGGGCATACTTCTTCCCTGTAAAGGCACTGAAAGAAAAATTATTGATCCTATCCCTTCACGAGTGAATCTGATCATGGGACCGTGGTATGTCTTTCTTGTCAAGGCACGGCAAATTCATGATGTACATTAAAGGTTGATTATACAAGTATATTGTATATTGTTTTGTGTGTAGTCTAACGCAAAGCCACTTTATAGCTTGCCAAATTGAAATGTCAGATGAGACATTTCCTTGCCTTCACTCAACTTGCTTAGCTTATTTTATGAAGCTTTCATATTAAGTGCAAGGGACATACAGAAGGATCTGTTGAGTGCAAGTGCAAGACATAGTTTTTTCCAAAAATGTACACTTTCAACGGAACCATCCAAAGATTTTAATGGGCGATCATCAAAGACAGAATGGGATAGAAGTTGTCATTTCTAAATGGAGTGTGTAAAATTACGCGGAAAGAATAGGTCAAATTTCCAGGTAACAAGGCAGAATTTCAGCTACTAACTCTCAAGATCACATCCGATCCAATCATTTCTAGCTGTATTCAATTCCTTCACTTGAAAATTCCACATCGACCTAAACGGTGATTTTATAAATCTTACCACCATTCAATCAACTTCTTTGTCAACAAATCCATGTCTCCAAGTTTGCATAAAATTAATCATATACAGCTCATTCAAATTGAGGACATGTATATTTGGCTTTGACTTTCAACTAATTGTATACTTTATTTTCCTCTTGCTACAGGAACCAAATACTTTCCAAGTTTATTTATATAATAATTGCTCAATGAATGTTGTCAGTCTTTTTTCTTTTTAATTGTTATTTGGCAAAAGTCTCTATAAATATTCCATCCATATAAAAAGTCAATACACCGTTTAAAAGAAATGACTATAAAATGCAGAAAACATTTTGCTTACTGGTTGCCACCACATGGATCCTTGCAAATACATCCCATGTCACATGAGATTGAACTTCTAGCACACTCAAATCTGATCATTTGTTGGAATACTTAATTTATTCTTTCAATATTGAATGTCATTTCTTCAAAACATCCCTAATAAGAGATATTGCGAATTTTATTTAAATAGATGCTTTTGCTGAGATTGTGTCAGTGTGAATCTGAAAAGTCATTCTTCTGTTTCTGGCTGCCAACTCGGTTCTCCGCTCGTATGATATCTTGTGAAGAAGAATAAATCAATAGCTTTCATTTTTCATATTAATTCATGGTTACTTTGACTCTGCATGCAAATATATTTGTATATTGAATAACTGTTAGTTAAGTTAAAAAAAAAAAAAATGCAGCGAATAAGAAAACGCATAGCCAATCACATGATAAGATTAAGGATATGCACAAAATCATTGTGTATGATGCACTTAAGATCCCATCATTTGCTCAATATGTACTCAAGTGTGAGTTTCAGTAACTCCAGTTTTAAAGATCTAAGTACGTACGTGAATCTTTATGAATACTAGTCTCAAGCTTTCTTGTTAGACATATAAATGTGTTTATAGGATTCATTATTTACATATCATATAAAGTGACTGGATTAGATTGATATAGAGACAAAATTGGGGTTGTCAATGACTCAATGTCATGTTCAAGAGAGGTGGCAAAGGTCCCAATAAGTAACCATGTCCCTGTAAATTCGGCATATAGTATTATAATTGCTCACCAAATTTTGTATGGTGTCATTATTTAATTAAACCTTATCAATCCATGAATATATTTATGTTACACACAGAGAGACAGAGACAGAGAGAGAGAGGTTGCAATCATAGATTAAACAAAATCAAAATATAAAGAGACAAATCAAGAATACAAAATAGGCTATAATATTAACAGTACATACACAAGGGCAATGGGTTACGTATACATAAAATGTATGAAAAGCAGAGAAAGATGGAAACAAGACGCGGGTTAAGAGTGGCCGCAATTACATCAGTACTTGGTACTTACACGTTATTGTTGCACACTCAAAGACATGTTGCCTGCCCTGCCCCGCCCCGCCCCGCCCCAAGACCCAAAATAAATGCGCCTCCCATTCTATATGGTCTGTATACATTTTTTTCCCTTCTTTTTTAACGAGTACATGTATGTCCCCAACTGCTAAAGCTAAAACCTCTAACTATTTTCTTTGATATCTCTTCTTTTCATTTCCTTAATTTCTCTCCTTCTTTCTTTCTTCATTGTTGTTGACTTCTTGTTGTCCTACAACCTCGATCGATTTCAACTTGAACTTGCACTTGATCAATCATCGTGATGATGTTAAAGGGGAGGAGGCCTATATTCCTGGTCTTGGTGATTTTATTTTCCAATATAATTCATTTTTCAAGCATGGTGATGGTTGTGGCAGTAAGGATGGAGTTGATTCACCGGCATTCACCTAAGCTCAATAATATGCCTATGATGAGTGAAGTTGAGCGGATGAAAGAGCTTCTCCACAATGATATTATTCGTCAAAACAAACGCCGGGGGCGGCGACTAAGACAAACTAATAATAATAATAATAATGGTGCGAGTGGTAGTGCGATTGAAATGCCATTGCAGGCGGGCAGAGATTACGGAACAGGGATGTACTTCGTGGAGATTAAAGTTGGAACTCCATCACAAAAGCTTAGGTTGATTGTGGATACGGGAAGTGAGTTCAGTTGGATTAGTTGCAGATACCATTGTGGTCCTAGTTGTACCAAGAAAGGGACAATAGCCGGCAGTCGAAGACGGGTGTTTAAGGCTGATCTTTCCTCTTCATTCAAAACAATCCCTTGTTCTTCTGATATGTGCAAGTCTGAGTTCGCAAGACTCTTCTCTCTCACTTTTTGCCCCACTCCCACGAGCCCCTGTGCCTATGATTACAGGTTTGTCTGTATGCATCTAGTTTTCTCTTTAGTTTGATTCCAAGAAGAAAAGGATCCAATGTGTTTTGTCTGAGTAGCAGGTAGGCGGAGTTAATTAATTAAGTCATTAATTAAAGCGAACTCATAATAATATCACGAGTTGAGTAGAAATATGTATGATTTGTAGGTATGAATTGGTGTCGATTAAATGAGCTTGAGCCCTCCTGTGTCCTGTCTCCTCTCCTCTGTCAATGCAAATTACTATCTAGTGCACAGTACAAGTAGTATCTGGCTGAATCTCGAGTAAAAAATATAAAGTTAAGAGAGAACTGTTATGTACTGTTCCAGATAGAACAGAGGAGTTAGTTGGGGCCATTGTATTGTTACGTTGTCATCAAGTGGACTGGCGTGGCCCCTTGTGATAACATAACTACTTTAATTATCACTTGTCGCACATGAATGAGAGGAGACATGATTTTATCAATTGTTTCTTTCTCTGTGAATCCTCAGCCTCAATTGTAGTTTTGCCTTTAGATGAGCTGGAATAATTAAGATCATCCGATCGAAACCTGCTGCTAGGTCTCAGCCATAGATAGATGCCAATGCTGCTGCTGCTTCTGCTTAAGGAACCCCATACACATATTGCTTTGCTCTTCATTAATTAAAAGATTTAAATGCTGGTTATGTTAGTAGGTAAAGCTTCACATGACCCACAATTTTTTCTTCTCTTTCTTCTTATTGCTGTTGTTGTATGTGACTGCAACATTAATGCATGCGTGCCCCATCTAACAATAGGGAAAAAAAATGCGTAATGTTTGAAAATACTGTAAATGAAACAGGTACGCAGACGGGTCAGCTGCAAAAGGCATATTCGGGAAAGAGAGAGTAACTATAGGCCTTGAAAATGGTGGGAAGACAAGAATAGAAGAAGTGGTGATGGGGTGCAGTGACACAATCCAGGGCCAGATCTTTGCAGAAGCTGATGGAGTACTGGGATTATCCTATGACAAGTACTCTTTTGCTCAAAAAGTCACTAACGGTAGTACTTTCGCAAGAGGCAAGTTCGCTTATTGTCTTGTTGATCACTTAAGCCACAAGAATGTCTCAAATTATCTCATATTCGGTGAAGAATCAAAGCGAATGCGAATGCGAATGCGATACACCTTGCTTGGTTTGATCGGCCCAGATTATGGAGTAAGTGTAAAAGGCATCTCCATTGGCGGCGTAATGTTAAATATCCCAAGTCAAGTTTGGGATTTCAACAGAGGAGGTGGCACTGCTTTTGATTCAGGCACAACTCTCACCTTTCTAGCGGAGCCGGCATACAAGCCTGTCGTGGCTGCACTGGAAATGTCCTTGTCTAGATATCAAAGATTGAAGAGAGATGCACCGTTTGAGTACTGCTTCAATTCCACGGGATTTGATGAATCCTCTGTGCCCAAGTTGGTTTTCCATTTCGCTGATGGGGCTAGATTTGAGCCACACACAAAGAGTTACATCATTCGTGTTGCTCATGGAATTAGGTGTCTTGGATTTGTCTCGGCCACTTGGCCTGGTGCCTCTGCTATCGGCAACATTATGCAACAGAATTATTTCTGGGAATTCGACCTTCTCAAGGATAGATTGGGGTTTGCTCCCTCCACTTGTGCCACCTGATCGATCGATTTTATTCAGATGAATAAACTTGCTCTACTGTTATTATTCTTTCTAATCTTCATATTTATAAATATCTTTTTTTTTTGGGTTAACACCACATTCTCATAATTAAATTGAAATGTTAGTGAACAATTATGAACATCATGTGATTTTGTAATCAACCTGCCTATTGTGAACCCATGTACGGCATCTTCGGATAAGCTTAAATTTAGGCAAAATGTGTCAAATTTAAGAATGTAATATGACATCTTGTAGTAGACAAAACTTGTTGCTATGCTACTATTTTCACAGAATTTGATAGCTAGAGCTCGAAAGATTGTTTGAAATATTATTGCCTTCTTTTTTAAGGAAACTTATCAAATTTTAATCGTACTAAGCAGTTAATTTGAAGTCTTTTTTTTATTCATTAGTTTGAAGTTTTTTTCTTCCTTCTTTTTTGTTTATTTTTTTTTTCATTTTTAGGATTTAAGAGGGAAAATCCATAATTTCATATTATCAGTCAATGTGTTTTTTTTTTTTTTATGAACTTGAGTTTTTGTAAATTTTTTTTTTAATTAAATCATCTAGTATTCGAAGACTACATTGAGTCCCGACTAATTCAAATTCGATATGGATAAGACTACTAAGGCGGCAGAACTTTTCCAACACTTATTTAATGTAGTTATCTTTTCAAATCTCGAATTGAGAATTTTAATTAAGATAAAATAATCTCTTATCTACGTGCTTGTTGGTTTATGAATCATGTTTATCTTCTCGCTTTCACTTCTATCATAATTATATACATATATTTGGTTGATAATTGACAATTGAAAAGATGGGATGAATCTTCAATAAACAACTTTAATTGGGTTGATAAGTTTATATATGATTATGAATGCTGTTTAGTCACGTCATGGTGTGTTGTATAAAAGTGACTTAATTAGTTCTTCAATAATTAATTATACACATAATAATCAGAAACTTATTTAGTGAATGGGACAGTTTACTCGTGATCGGATCATGACTTACGTCCATAAATCTCTCTCTCTCTCTCTCTCTCTATATATATATATATATATATCTAACCTTCAAATTAAAATGAACATAATAATATATACAAATCTAATCCGCTAAACTCAATCAACGTGCATGACACCATTTGTGACGCGCACGGCCACAATGCACTATTCAGGAACCCAATAATGCAGGCCAGGCCATGAATGGTCTGGTCGATCATCGATAATACAAATGATGATTGGTTTATGTTGAAATCTTCTATTTTCTCAAAATTGATCCTTTTTTCCATCTCTTCAAATTTGTGTCCGTTCTCACAATTCAAGATATAGAATGTTAACTACTGTAAAGTTTGAGATATGGCACTAAAAAAGAAATATAATATATTTTTAACCTGATAGTGCAGGGATTACGTTAAACAACATATACAGCATTATTCTGTACAATAAATTAAAAAATAACAATAATTACGTGCTTAGCAGTCTTAATGTAGATTTCATTCAACAAAAAAGCCTAAATACTCAATCTAACAACTCTGATTTCAAAATAGAAATGGGTGTTTATAAGATTATATATAAATGAAGAAAACGAAGAAGAATATGTAATGTATGATACGAGTGATTAATTAAATAAACCGAATGATTGATAAGATGATGAGAGATTTATAGATTCATGTGGGATTTTGACATAAATCAAGGCGCTTTCCCCGCTACCTAACGAGAGCTATCAATTTTATCTCTTTGTATTTGGGGCGGCATGTGCATTGAGGCCCGGCGCAAGCTGGCTAGCTTTTTTGTAATTGTATTTGTATTCTTTCTGTCTTTCCCTTTCACACAACTATGCTGCGTAACAGCGTTCTTGCACTTTAACTATTATACTATATATGTATATATTATTTAATTCAAAATTTTCAATTTTGTTGGAGTCTGTGAATTAACTATTATATTATATGATATAACAATATAATGTTATTATATTATTATATAACACAATGTAATAGTTTCCTCAAATTTTACTAAGATCTAAGATCATAAACCAAATCAGTACTGTATATATGCGCGCAAACGTGCATTCTATTTCTATATGCGTGTACGTACAAACATACATAATTATCACTTGACTTCTTATACATTCCTAGCTAGCTAGACTTTGGGTAGATGCAGTTGTATGAGAGAATTGAGAAGACTTCTGGTCTTTTGGATTACTAAGGGCTAATTGTCGGATACCAAAATAGTGGGAAATGAGTATGTTTTCAATTGACATATTCTACCAATAACATGTTCTAATGTCAACCTTAGTTTTCTCCTAATTAATTATCTACCTCTCATTATCAAACAATTACATACAAAAATCTCCCAATTACTTAGCCGAGTAATTCTAAAGTAATTTTCTTTAGCCGATCACCTTAATTCAAATGTTTAGAGAGGTAAGAATTTAAAATTTTAATTTGAACTTGCCCACCCTCCTATATATTTTAAAAAATATCAATTACATATAAAAATTTGATCACCCTTTGGTTGGAAAATAACTATGTAGATTCAAAAGTTCAGACAAGTAATTGAGAGTTCAAAAAGTGATCAGCTAACATGTGCAAAAAAAAAGTTTAAGTTACCATGTTAAAAAGGAAAAGCCTCTTGGCATAAAAACTTTAATTTGGTTGGTGAGTGTCTAACAATAGAGCATTAAAGATTAGTCTAAACATAATAAAGGTAATTAATTGGTCAATGCTCAATCCATATGTTTTAACTCTGCATAACAGGAGATTTGAACTGTGAAACTGACACTTGCGTATTTGATGTTTAATGCTCTTTCATTCTAAAACAATTACAACTTAGAAGTTAGAAGTGATTGCGATACCTCAGTCTAAAAACATCCATTTTTATATATATATATACTGGCGGATCTAAGAATTTTAGCTAGAAAAGGCTTGAGGGATAGTTTTAAACTCTAAATTGAAATGTACATTTAATACAAATTAAATATGGGAAGACCAATGGGAATAGTAAGAGAAAGAAGATACCTGCTGTATTTGGGGTTTTAAGAGAAAGAATGTTGTGTAGAACAAAGCGAAATAAGGTTTTTTTTTTTTAATTAAAGAGGGTGTTAATTGCTATGAGGAATTTTTAAATATTATTTAATGGAGTACACCCAATGGAGGGGTTTTAATAGGACGTGAGAGGGGTGCTAGCAGCGGCACTCTAATAACAAAATGAATTAGGCTTAAATTTTGTAGATAACACGATTGGGCTTGATAAAAACAAAGTTTAAAGAGCCTAGGATGGGCCCTTGTCTAAATCTTCCTTGTACGTACGTGAAGTGAAATTGCACGCAACTCCGAAAGAAATCGTTTGGCTGTAAAATCAAATCACAATCGTTAAGTTTTTGGCATGGCGAGCTCTTTAACATGCTTTTTGACATGCGGTATCCTTTACTTCTTCTCCATCAAGGGCCCAAGGCCACGCAAATGGAACAGTTATCAGGCAGCCCATTAACATTAAAGACTACTTGAAGCCAATGATAGACTTTTCTTGCAACTCCGGGTCCTCCACATAAAGCCTTTCGACTTCGACATGCCAGATTCAGCATGTATTTTTCCATTTGACATTTGAGTCAAGCCAGTGGCACCCTGTAATCACTCCATTTCCGATAGCCCCCGGCTATACAATTCCCATTTCTAGTATTAGGATATTAATGCGGTGGGTTCCCAAATTTAGAAAACTCAAGAGGTCAATGATCCTTTTTTTCCCCAAAAAAAAAAAATTTTATAGTGTTAATATTTTTTTTATTATCTGTTGGAGCTTCCATCTGAATTTTTAATAAATATATTAATTGATTTCGAGTCCCTTGTCTTTTCTAGTTAATCATTACTTTGAGGAGTTTTAGAAACTAATAGCTTAATCCGAAAATAATTACCATTTACAGCGTAGAAGCGTCAAATTAAGCTTATGAGATTTTGTTGACAAGTAAGAATGCGATGTTAGTATTTTTTTTTAAGAAGTAAAATGGGTGTTGTTAGAAATTATGTAATTTCCAAAAAATTTAATGGGGTGTGTCTAGAAAAGGTCTGAAGGAGCTTTATGAGGAGTTTAGAGGCCTGGAAAAGACAACTCACTCTTTGCATGTGCCCACATACCACCCATTAATTAACGACAAACTGAAACGTTATCCAACACTAAAACGTTATATTCATGGACCAGCCATCAGTGTCAACAAAAGCATGACACGTGCACGCCATGCTAAAGGTAAAACGTGGCAGCCCAGGAACTCTTGGTTGATTTATTATTAAAAGAAAACAAAAAAAAAAATATTATTAATGGGTTAGGAGGCGACACTTAGCCCCTAAGCAATTGAATTGAATTGATTTGTTTTATAGCTCTTGATATTGTGGTTCCTTCTGCCTTCTGCCTTCTTTGAAAAATCCAAGTTTTGACGTAGCAAGAGAGTTCAAATATGGATGGAAGGAATTCTATGGGCTTTGTCACTCTCAAGCTTTTAAGCACATTCACATTCATATGAATGGTGTGAAATATTTGGGGTGCGCTGCTAGCTATTTATAGAAGTAGTGCACTTCTTAAACATCCCAACATTTAAGTTCTAATTTGATTGTCAATTAGCATAGTATTTATTTGTTAGATGGTAATTTTATAATTTTATAAATTATGAAATTCGTCATCTAATAAATAAATAATATGTAGTATTGAAACTCAAATAGTAGGGTTCTCTGTGATGCTGTAATTTTTTTACAGCATTAATAATGTTTTTAATTGTGCACATTGGATTTAATCAATGGTACACAATATTTGTAGGCAAAAATAAAAATAAAAAATAATGGTAAACGGTTAACAAACGTGTAAGGGGTGGAGAAGTTTGTAAAATAACTATGACCACCCTTAGAGTTTGAAACAATTTCACTTAAATAGCATATTTTATTTAAAATTATTTTTCAATCCCCCTTTAAATTTGAAATGTTATAATCTTTTTTAAATAAATCTTCCAAAATCTATTTCCATTAAGTATAAATTATAATGGTAGGTTATTTAACACAAATCAAATAAATAAGTTGCAATTACAAAATTTATATATGATATAACACTAATAAATAACACAACTAAGTACATATACTTAAGTAAATGTCATAGTTACATCAATAAACTCATTGTTGAGATTGCTTGCAACATAAAAATTACTTGATCACACATGTTTTAATAAAATTTAATATCGTATATTAAAATACTCATTATTTTATATAATACTATGGGTCATTATATAATTGATCATGAAGTATGTATTATTTTTAATACCCATTTAACATACTTATTTTCTTAACTTTATATTTATCTTATAGTTAATATCCTTACATGTTAGGAGTTTTAAGTTTTATAAGCTTATATATTTTCATTTTATTTTCAAATGTCACTTTGTTAATTTCATAAAAGTTAAATTGAATATATATTCCTAATGAGCTTTAGTTTATGAATCGTGAAAGATTATTTTATTGATATCGTTTTATTGTAATTATAAAATTTTATGTTATGACGAGTCATTACTTTTGTTATGATAGTTAATAGTGACAATAAATAAAATATTGCCTTCAATAATATTTACGTGGGAACAAACGTGAAAGAAAATCATTTATATTTTTAGATTTTTATTGACATGGTAGGAAATTATCTCAGCCTTATAAATTTTAACTTTCACAAGCTTGTTTTCATTTTATTTTCAAATGTCACTTTGTTAATTTCATAAAAGTTAAATCTAACACATATTCCTAATTAACTTTAGTTTATAAATCATGAAAGATTATTTTATTGTTATTCTTTCATAGTAATTATAAAATTTATATGCTACGAAGAGTCATTACTTTTATTATGATAATTAATAGTGACAATAAATAAATATTACATCAAATAATATTTAATGGACAAAATGAGGAAAAAAATCATTGTATGTTTTTAAATTTCCATTATAAAGATATGGTTTGTGATACTTTAACTTAAAATTTTGGTACAATATTTGAGCCACTAATATTTCATAGTTTAATGGTTGATATCGAAAGTCAAAGCATCATTTCATAATGTTATATCATCCACCATTGAATTGCATGAAATAAATAGTTTAATTTTTTGATAAAAATTTAAATCAAAATATTTCTCACTCTATAGTTATATAGACATATATATTTTTCAATAATAATTGGTGAATAAAATATTTCTCATTTGTTGTGACTCATATAGTATTATTAATAAAACACATATAAAATCGTTTATTGCAATGCTTTCTATTATCATTATTGTTTAGGTATTAGTGATTTGTAATTAAATTCATACAATAAAAATTATTACAAGACTTTGTGTTAAATAGCCTACTTGATATTATATTTTATACTTAATGGTAACTGATTTAGGAAGATTTATTTAAAAGAAATTATCATATTACAAATTTAAAGGAGGGCTGAAAAGTAATTTTAAATAAAATATACTATTTAAGTGAAATTGTTTCAAACTCTAAGGGTGGTCACAATTATTTTACAAAAATTATCTATCCACTTGAACGGTTACCATTATTTTTAAATTATTTTTTTAGTACAAATATTGTATACCATTGATTAGATCTAATGGTTCATAATTAATACATTATTGATGCTGTAAAAAAATTTATAGCATCATAGAGGAACCCCAAATATTAAGATTTGTAACATTATTGTTTTTAAAAATATCAAGTGCGTAAGGAATGGGGAAAAGATGAAGAGAACAAGCACAAATGTTGTTATTTAATGGATTTGGTGCATGGTTAAAGGTCAGCTTACGTGCTGGATGTGATAAGATGGCATCTTAGGAGAGAGGGTTCATTTTGTTTAATTATTTCTGCTTGTAGATTGATTAATAATAATAATAATAACAATAATAAATGTGAGCAGAAACCAAGTTAAAGAGTCGGCCGCATGTTGGGCTTTTCCATACTGCTGATGCATCTTAGGACAAGTGGTTTGTTTGGTACCAATATTTTCTTTCTTTTGTTCTAAACCATTAAAAAAAAAAAACACACACACACACACACACAAATAAAAATAAAAAGAAAGAATAATACAAATATAATTTGACAAAAATAGAAGCAAACGCAAATCTCTATGTGATCATTAACGTGATTTCCTTTTTTTTTTCAACATTTTATTTTCAAATAAAAAGTAAACTTATTCTTCTAAAGAATAAGTAAGTAAAAATCAATTTTTTTTTTAAAATTTAAAGTTTTATTACAAATACAAGTGATAGTTGAAGTTTGACTGCATGCATAAATGGACAAGTAAATCACGCCGTTCCATAAAAGGACATCTCAACTCATTCTAATAATAAATTCTATGAACATAACTGCACGCATAGCATTATCACAACCAAATTCAAAAGAGATTTTTCATTTAATTTCATTTCTTAAATATTAAGGGTGGTCAATCTCTCTCTCTCTCTCTCTCTCTCTATATATATATATATATAGGTAAATCCTATCTTACATACATGTAAAATACATTCCCCTTACATGAATAGTGCATGTGTGGGATCCACATACCATTCATGTGAGAAGAATGTA
Organism: Citrus x clementina; assembly: GCF_000493195.1. Lineage (NCBI taxonomy): Eukaryota > Viridiplantae > Streptophyta > Magnoliopsida > Sapindales > Rutaceae > Citrus > Citrus x clementina. The sequence continues at coordinate 31,199,828 of NW_006261964.1, read as the reverse complement.
TCTTACATGCATATATATATATATATATATGGGCTTCTCCTAATTATAATTATTGACTATTATATGGGTAAACTACATCAAATATTTACTCGGACCATCTAGAATATTAAATCTATTACATAATTCAAGTCTACATTTCTATCATCATAAATAATAAAAATAATATAAATATGACTAATACTAAGTTACATGCATGTAACTTACAATCTTCTTACATAAATAATGAATAATATGAGCCCACTCACTATTTATGTCATAGAATTATAATTACATAACTTTGTTCTGTACACAAATCAGCTGGAGCAATACCTATTATTAAAATTTTTGATTGGAAAAAAAAAAGGAAAAGAAAGATGGAGAGAGAAACTGAGAAAGCACTGAGGAGGAGACAAAACCCAAAAGAAAAGAAAAGAAAAGGTAGAAGATTCCAAAAATAATTTAAAAAAGAAACAAAATGGAATAAAGTAAGGGGGGGGGGGGTGGAGGAGAGGATGACGTGGAAGGCTGAAGACCGTCCTCTGTTGTCTTGTTCTTGTTCCAGGAAACTCTTTAAAGGGAAAGGAGAAGGTCCTTCGCAGCATAGTTATTGCTTCTTTGTTTGTTTTGGCCTTTGCATTTCATTTCAATCTTCATTTTGTTTCACGAAAACGCGAAACGCGAATCTCGAGGTTGGGGGTGAGTCCCAGTGGATTTGTTTTTTACTATTTTGTTGAATGATTGATTGAAACGCAGGAGTTTTTGGTTGGCTGTTAAGTCATTCAATCCATACCATAACACCATCTCTATATTCTCCTCTCCTCGTTGTAACATTTTCTTTTCTTTTCTTTTTTCTATTGCTGAAAAAACGTTGTAATTTTTATTAAAATTCCCAAAAAAAAAAAAAAAAAAGCCAAACAAACAGAAGTAAAACTGGAGGCAAAACAAGGATTTTACTGCGGAGACGTGTGGTGTGATACTCCTCAAGCTATGGCTGCTGCTGCTGCTCCTCATTTCCCACTTCCCCATCAACGTACTCTCTCTTTCTTCATTGCAAGTTTTGTCTTTTTATGTGTGATTTTGTTTGTTTTGCTGCTTCTTTTCAATGGGTATTTCTTCTTCTCTTCATTCTTAATTTAATCACGTCGTGTTTCTGTGTAGTTATTATAGAATTGACATAAAAAATAGCAGAGTACTATTTATGTGATTTGAGGATATGTTGTGTAAAGAAAGAAAGAAAGATCAATGTAAATATCTTGCATATTTCTAGTTTGATTGTACTGTTTGCTGATTCACTCTTATGTTTTTATCAGCTTTAGAGGAAATGATGACGAACCTTGAGGTTGTTCATACTTCTTCTCAAATTCCCAATTCCATTAAGGTATCTTTGCCTACTTTTTATTCGGTCTTGATGTTCGTTTGTTGCATAATGAATTGTGATATTAGCGTTAAATTCATGCTGCTATCATAATATATGGCGTTGGCATCTTTAGCTGAAGAAATTTTGCATTTCGAATTTTGATATTTTCAGGACGGTAGCCCATTGGATGCAACATCCTCTATTTCTGCGGCAGGAGATGCAATTGGCAGTGCGAGAGAGAGTGATTTGGATCATGATTCGGTGGCAACCGATCAAAACCTATCTTATCAGACTGGAGCACATTATGGATATTACTATTCAGGTTTGCTGTGACAAATACATTACAGTGTCTTTTTTTCATCGTTTGCTTTCCTAACAACCCCCCCCCCCCCCCCCCACCCTCCCCAAAATTTGTGTATATGTTTTCACATTTAACAATAGCATATTCTCAGGCCATGATGGTTCCTTCTGGCAATTGGACGACCAAGGGTACTATGTTGCCAGTGATGGGATAGAACTTCAGTATCCCGTGAGTATTATTTGCCCTGTATTGCCTATGAATGTGGACTTTTGGTTTTTCTTTCTGCTGAGTGTGGTTTTGTTTGTTTGTTTGTTTGCTTTTTTGTTTTGTTGATCCTGACTATTGAATGAATCGATTTTTTAATTTCTGAATGTAGAATGACTTGACTATTGAATGAATATAGTAAGCCGCATCTAATCCAATAATTTCATATTCTCCGAGTACATTAATTTGATTATAGCCCACTTTTGATCTGTTGATAACGCCATTATATGTTTACGAATAAATTGATCTCTTGTTTGCCCATGGTCTCTTTAGGTTATTCAAGCAGATAATGGATCTTTAATGTATGTCATGCCAGCATTTCAGGCCGCTTGCAGTCCATACAACCCTTATCTGCCTGTAACTACATTTGCTGTGGATGGGCAGTACCTTGGTCAACAGCCGTTTTCAACTAGCCCCATGGTTCAACCATCCATTACTCCCCCTGGGTACTATTCCAATGTTCTTTCCTATGGAGAGTTCATTCCGTCACCTTATCCATGCGATCCATCATTTATGGTAGGTGATGTAACTCCTAAAATACCTGGTTCGAAATCTAATAGATCTTCAGCAAGTCATCCTCATGCTTCTCTTTCAAAAAAGTTCCCTCAATCTGAATTTAGCAATCCATCAGAAAAGAAGAGCTCTTTACAATCATTGAACGTTTCACCAGATCATGGTGTACGCAGCCAGTTAAAATTAATGAGCAAGGTACTGGATTTCTTCGTACTTTTGAATTATTTCCTCTCCTGTTCAGGCATCTTTATAACTTTTTTTTATGTTTTTCAGGCTCTGCAACATGTTTCAACTTTGCAGCCAGATGCTCCAGGAAAAGGTTACCTCCAATTAGCAAAGTTTCCGCTGTATAATCAGGGGAAAGTTGGAGTGGTCTATTCACATGGCCCTGTTAATTACAAAGCCAATGCCCCAGGTTGGGGTGGGAATGAAAAGACAAAAACAAGAAGCAGAGATAATAGCATTAGTGATTTTAGTTTGTCTAATGAGCAGAATCATGATACTAGTACAACCAGTAATAAAGATGCTTTGGAATCTGGAGCTAATGCTGTTGGAGCGTTGGGTACTAATGAGAAAGGAAACAGTGATAGTATATCTTCTCTTATTTGGAAAGATCAGTATAATCTTCCTGACTTTCGGATCAAATATGATCATGCTCTTTTCTTTGTCATCAAATCTTACAGTGAGGATGACATTCACAAAAGCATTAAATACAGTGTTTGGTCTAGTACTCCAAATGGGAATAAGAAGCTGGATGCTGCGTATGAAGATGCACAAAGCAGGATTGCTGAGAAAGGCAGCAAATGTCCTGTTTTTCTTTTCTTTTCGGTATGTTTCAAATTTCGATTGTTAATTTGATTTAGTCTCGGATAGTTGGTTTTGAATGATCATTGTAAATTATGTATGATTTCATTGATTTGTTATGCCCCAGTTTCTTAGGAGCTAGTGCTTGATGATATTATTTTTCTGGTCTTATTGTGTGGTTTAGGTGAATGCAAGTGGTCAGTTCTGTGGAGTTGCGGAGATGATAGGCCGAGTGGATTTCAATAAGAATATGGATTTTTGGCAACAGGATAAGTGGAATGGTTATTTCCCTGTCAAGTGGCACATTATAAAAGATGTTCCAAACCCGCAGTTACGACATATAATACTTGAAAATAATGACAAGAAGCCAGTAACCAATAGCAGAGACACACAGGAGGTACAGCTGACTATTATTCAATTATTTCTGTTCTTGCGTTTATGACTTTTGAGATCCATCTAAACGATACTTACTGTTTTTGTCCTCAGGTGAAATTTCCTCAGGGTATTGAAATTTTGAACATATTTAAGAATTATCCTTCGAAGACGTCCATATTGGATGATTTTGATTTTTATGAAAGCCGTCAAAAGGTGATGCAAGAAAAGAAAGTAAGACTATCTGTGTCCCGTCTTGATCAGATTCAGATACAGGTTTTCTTCTTGTCCTGCTTCTTTCTACTTTCTTCTTTAAGAAGACAAGACATATGTTGAATGGATGAATTGTCAGATCTTAAAGTTCTAAAATCAATTCTCTTCCATTAAACTAATTTAGAAGATTCTGTTCAGATAGGATTTGTGGGCATCTATGATGTAGTGGCATTAAAAATTTGGGAATTTTTTTTGGGTTTAGATCTGTTGTAAAGTGTGTTGGTTATTACATTTTCTTTCTCTAATTCCCTTCAAGGACATGCAAGCATGTGTCTTCATGTCTACTGATATTAGTTTTTGATTTGTCTTTTGCGCCTGTGTTTTTGTACTTGGCAGTCGAAAGCAGATGACTTAACCTCCAGCTTTCAGTCAATAGGTTTATCTGCTGTAGAAAATGTTGAGGGCTGCAAGGAATAAGGGAAGGAATAAAGGAGGGCAACGGCTTGACGGATTGATTAATGAAAGCCAATGGATGCACTGGGAGACTTCTTCCCCATCACTGCTGATGGCAGCACCACCTGGACCTTGATGCAAAATAGAAGTTTGAGAAATGAAATAAGGTTTTTTAAGGAAACGCCAAGTTTTTGGCTAGTTTTGGTGGTACTTTGCCAGGCAAGAATGATTCCCTCACACAGAAAATGGAATGATCGTTTGGGTGACCTTTGGATAAGACAGTGGTCTTTTGTTTGCCATATAGAAAAAGCATGATTCCAACAATGAATTGATGATCTTAATGCAAGTTTCTGCTCATTTTTTTACTTTTCATAGCGTGTGAATCCATTTGTATTCCCTCCCACTCACATTTTCTTTAGGTGAATCCATTTGTACTCCCACAGATTTTCTTTTATTGTTTTGCGGTGTGGTGTGCTGTTGATGCAATACCCGCGACTGTGGTTGGCAATCTGCTTTTAAATGTCCGTTTCAAGTAAAAATATGTAAATTATTAATAGTGAGATTGCTACTAGTTTAATATTACAAGTTTTATGAATAATGATTAGTCAGACGGTTATATTCTTCACGTTGCAAATACATACAATTAACGAGACACATTTTCAAGCAATAAGAAAATTAGGACATCTTATTACTTTGTACCCAAGAGGGTACTAAGTTAAATGACGCGAGACGAGTTCATATCATAATCTTTATATCCAACACAAAAGGTATTCCCCGTGTGAAATCGCCACCGCATTTAAAAGACCTCACCATTTGAGTTCTAGATCCTTTTCTACGGAAGATGGCACATTGTGAACTGAGATTCACGACTGACTTCCTCTCTTCAATAGTAGTAGTAGACAGAATAAGATACAAGCGAACCATGCCTACGGATCCAGTGACCAAAGCAGAGTCGAATCATTTTTTTTTGGTGTTCTGATGGGGTTTTTTTTTGTGGGGGGGGGGGGGAAGAGGAGGAGGATTACTCAACCTAGACACACTCCACAGGCATTTTGTATTGTAGCCATCAGCAATCAATATGATCACTACATATTCCAACAGCTCATCATTGCTGAGCAGGACTTTGTCCCCGTCCGCTGCGGCCACCACGTACGCCGCGACCACGTCCTGCCGGTCTGCCACGGCCTCTGATCACTGTAGAAGGCATTGCTCCAGCTTGTCTTTGCATAGCCCTCTCCCTTGCTCGCTCCCGTAGGTTTACTATATGTGAGGCATTACTTGCAGGAGGGGATGCCTGTTTTGCCTCAGTCGTCGTTGCACTGGAACTAGGTTGCCTTGAGATGTCAGGTTCTATAGCTGAACTGGTGGAAGCAGTCTCACCAGTAGTCACGGAACCTTCGGGGACCTGATCGGCCTCTTCACCATCATTAGACTTATCAAGACCTTCAGCATTCTCTTCAGTTCCGTCACCTTCATCATTTACAGCCTCCTGGGGTTCCTCTGAAGCTGGAGCTTCATCCTCATTCCCACCTGGTGAGACCACGGGAGTTGAAACAAGCTCAGGCAGAAGTTCTCCAATTTCTGGGCTCCCAACCACATTTGACAGGTCAGCAGCCCCTTCAACCTCTGTCACATCTGGCAACAGCTCTCCCTCTTCCCTCTCACTTTCAGATTCCAATGTCAACTGTTGGTTCTCTTGCTCAGCCTGATCCTTTGATCCATCATCACATGCCATCTCAACTCCAGTTGGCCTATCCAAATTCTCTTCCAATACATCATTCTTATCGTTTTGCAATTCAGCTTCACTTGTGGTATCTACCTGATGTGATTCTTTCATCTCCTCAGCCTTCTCTCCTGTATTGTCAACCTCTTCCTTCTCAGCTTCAACAGCTTCCTCATTTGAACCTTGAGCTAAATCACCAACAGCTTCAACAGATTCTTCAGTTGTTGGTTGAGTATCTTCCAATGGAGATGCAGATTGTCCTCCTGCATCTTCTGAAGAGGAATCCGGTAACTTGGACTTCTTCAGCACTGGTGCTGGGACATCAGAACTGGGCTCCCCTTGAGAGAGTGATTCCTCGCGCAACTCAGTTGTGGTTGAAGCTGGGCGTTTACGTGCCGACAGTTGACTCTGTAGGGCAAGATTTCCTTGAGTTTCTGCATCATGAGATGCTGCAACCTTCCCTGTAATGTTAGATCCTTCTGCCTCTGACGTCTCCATATCACCCTGTGACTCTTCAGGTCTTTTAAGTCGGGGACGAACCAATCGTCGTCCAGGTTTACGAGTTTCAGCATTGGTTTTGGGCAGATTAACTCTCTCTTTTCCATCAGTTGCTTTTACAGGTAAATGAATTGTTCCAGGTCCTGCTGAAGACGCCGTAACCGGTGCCAGAGTAGCAACCGCTGAACCTACAGGGTTGAAAGAATTAAGCGACCACCATTTTTAGAGGTGACAAACTGTTGGGCAAGGAAAAAATTATACCCGTTGTAGCTGCTGCTGCTGCAGCATCTAAGGCCAAAGATGTCTCCGAAGGACCACAAGTTCCAAGTTCGACAATAACTGAACGTGCCACCCTTTCAAAACTTTCAACAGCAGAAAAATAGGATGAAGCATGATCATCCAAATTTGTTCCAGAAAGGAGCTGAACAACCGAGGTACCCTGAGAAAAAGTAACAAAATTGAGCAAGAATGAGATAGATACCACAAAGCATAATAACAACATCAACTTGAGCCATTTTTTTTCAATTCCAATATCTAGAAATGTAATTCATTCCAATATACACAAATCAAGCGCAAAACTTTATAAATAAATAATGGGAACCAGTTGTTGCCAGCTGAAAAGAATATGAATAGATAATATAATTAGAAGTATTTTAAAAATTGAACTCAAGGATTACCCTGATGACTAATGACTGATCAATGATAAAAGGAAATTCACAAAATCCTTCTCAATATAGATCAATGAAGAAAGAAGAATCTTAAAATTCCCAAATGATGGAGGCCCAAAGTGCGGCAGCAATCACACACTATCTTTGTTCATTCAAATTCAACATTTGAAAAGAAATGTGTTATAAATGGAAAGTCATAGATTATTATTACCTCTGGAAGACCAGCTTCAGTATGCTTGAGCTTTTCTAGTTCGTCTGAAAGGCGTTTCACAGCCTGCTTATGCTGCTCAAGTTCGCTTGAAATCCTTGTTTTCCACTAATAATGGGAGAAAAGGGGCATTAAAGTTGGAATTAAAGAACAGAATCAACTTTTCACTAAAAATCGGCTGACTGTTTTCAGTTTTCAGTTTTCACTAGAGTGCAAATTTTAAAATGCCCACACAAGAAATTCAAGGATTGCATGATGATGAACAGATGGATAACCTGATCCGCAAGCTTAGCAGAATCCAACATTACTTTCTCCCCTTTCAGGCGCTTTTCTTTCTCCTTCTGATTGTCATCCTTCTCTTTCTTCAACTCCTCTCTTTGTCTCTCAACAGTTCTCTCTAGAATCTGGCAGAGGTGTAGAAGCTTAAAAGAAGCAGAAGAAGAGAAAAAGGAAACAGATACAACAAAATGAAACCCAAAAAGAGAAGTGGTTATTTGTAAACCTGTATTCTAGTATCTTTCTCCTCTTTTTCCTTCATCACTTGCTCACCAGTAACATCACCAGTAGACTTTTTACCTATGAAGGCAATTAATAAACATGAGTTACAAAAATAAACCAAAAGCACACCAGATTTCAAAGTCCAAAAGAAAATAATAAACGAAAATCATGATGATACTAAACCAAAAACAAGAAGAAAAGGCTACCCTGTTTCAAATCATCCAACTGTCTGGCAAGAGATTGATTTTCTTTGATTGATTCCTCCTTTTCCTTCGACAACATTTCACATTTCCTCTGAAGTAACCGATTTCATGTCAATATAAAACATTACACATCAAAAGAAAATTACAGTAACCAAATAGAGGCAATTGATTATGCATAAGAATTAGTCAAATAGTCACCCTCAGTTGAGCTGAAATCCTCTTTTGCTTCTCCATCTCTAACTTCCTAGCAGCCTGCACATAAAACCATATAAGTATTGAGGACAAAGAAACAAACCCATATCTATCTATTCCATATGAAACGCGTGTAGGTGTACCTCCGCCTGAGAAATATCACTAAGCCTCTTCTCCTTCTCACTCAGTTCCAGTCTGCTGTTTGCAAGTTCTTGCTCCAATTGTGAAATAGTATCCAGCTTCGTAGAAAGAAGGTTTCTTGTTTCCTCTATCTCGGCATTCTTGCCGCTTAGTTTTTCCTGGTGAAAGTGAAGACACATTTGAAAAAATAATGAGAAAATAATACCAATATAACGAAGATGGGGAACTACTATAGGCTGCAGAGAGTACAGAGACTAAGAAACCAAGTGAAAATTGATTGTTACATCTAGCCATACTGATGGTTTCCCAAAACGTCCATCCCGAACTTACCAGAGCTATTTAAATGATTAAGGACATGCAACTAATGTTTTACATATTTCCTAGTTTTCTTCCAGCTCCCAGTATATGTGATTAAAAGCATCACATCTGTGGTGATATTTTGGGCGAAAACTAAAAGATAATAGCTGCAAAAGATATTCAGGTCCCTCCAGGACGCGCGGGTTTTTTTTTTTTTTTTTGGGGGGGGGGTGCTTGACAAGAAAATATAGTTAATAGTAAACAGACAAAATAAAACACGAACGGAGAAAATAATGTCACCAAAAATCAAAATAAATCAGGAAATAGGCCAAAAGCATAATCAAGAACCATCAATTTGCCAAATGCATGAGAAATAACTTAAAAGAATTACTCTACCTCCATCTGCCGAACTTCAACCTTCAGGCGATCATAGTCTTCAACATCAATGTTTCTACACCTCTGAAGTAACTACATGAAGTTCTACATGTTAGACTGCTACCAAAAAGAATGAGTAACATTAAAAGCAGTTCAAACATCCAGTACCTCAGAGACCCTCTTTTCCAGGTTTTCCTTCTCCATCCTCTGCTTTTCCATTTCTTTCTTACAAGCTTCAATCTCAATTTGTCTCTCTCTCAACAGATTCTCTAGATTGTCACAATCAGACTTGGTCTTTTGAGCTACCTCACGCAATTTCTATGATCATATCAAGATAACTTATTAAATTTAAGAATAACATCAAACTACTATGAATATACAAAACAGTATAACAGAAATGAAAACTAATCTCTAAATGCAGAGGTCCACCCCGAGGCATACCTGGCATTCCTCAAAATTATACTTATTTTCCTCTCTGAGCTGCACATTGCTTTCGCGAAGCAAATTTAGTTCCCTAACCTGCAAAATTTTAACAATAATCTGAGGTTATGAGAGAACAAAAATTTAAGAAGGAAAGTTACAAGTTTAACAGAATATGCAATAGAGCAACCCGAAATGAATCCAGACCATAAAATGTTGCAGCTATTGAAATAGGAAGAACGGGCAGAGAAAAATGATTTTCAGCAGTCCATGTTTCCATAATGCGAATATTTCAAGAAAAAATAAAACCTAACCTGGAGCTTTAAGGATTTGATCTCTTCCTCTGTCAATAGCATAGCTCTTGAATTTGCACGCTCAGTAGTAAGTGACGCTTGAGCATTCTCTGCTGCCTTAAGAGCACTCTCAAGCTACATAGAAGTCAAATCAAGTTAGGATGACAGAGGTTAATGAAATTATGCTTTAGATCATTCAATTGGGACCTGATTTCTGGACAGAACTGGGACATTAACAATATTAAACTACAACATTACCAGTGAATGTGGACGGACTAACATCTTAACAAATCATCCTAGAATACAGTCTATAAACTCTTCCTAAGCACACCCATCACAAGCGTCATTTCACATCACCAAGAACAACAAAGAGAGAATCCATGATCCGTAGTAGGTTGGATAAAGGTAATAAAGAAATGACAAGTTTACTATGAGTTGATGTACAATACAAAATCAATCCCTTCCACAAACGATGAACACTTTAGCAATGTTTATGGCCACATAAAAGCAGTTTTTAAATTTGAAACAAAATTTAATTTAAAATAAGCTTCTTATTTTGACTTGCCAAAAGAAAACTTGAGAAATCAAGACTGCGGAGAATCAATTCAATAATAATGAATGACTGTATAATAAAATAAAATATTAAATAACATACTTGTTTTTGCAAGCGTAGCTTTTCTGTCGTTAACAAAGCTACCTCCGTCTCAGCCTGAGGAAGTTTTCAAAAACATTAAGAAAGTCCATGACATAAGAGCAATCATCATAGGTGAAATCTACTTACTATTGATTTTCGATTTCGAAGAAAACTAATCACACTCTGCAAACTAGCATCACCAATTGGATTAGAATCAGTGCTTTGAGAAGAAATCCTGACAGAGCTACCATCCTTTTCAGTCAATTGAATGTGCAAAGCCTCAAGTCGACTGTGTAGTATTTTGTTCTGCAAAATTCCATCCAGATGCGAAACATCAATAAATAACTCCAAAATTCTAAAAATTGAATATGCGAGATTGTGTGAAGTTTGGAGTGAGATTTAGAATTGGATCTCTCATATTCATCAGTTACTTAATGTAAAACTCCAGATCTTGATCGATCCAGTCAAAGAATTGAGACTGGTCATGTGAGAACATAACAGGGCAACTAGAAGGCTTGCATTGACCTGTTCGTTAACTTCATCGTATTTCTCTTCAGCTTCATTCTTCAATTTCTCCAGAACTGATTTCTCTAACTCCCACTTACTCTTTAGTTCGCTCTGTAGCAAAATTATGCCAGGAAGTCAATCAGCTAATGGAATAAAACTCAAAAACTGCCAGCATGACTATATATAAGCTAGCGACTAAAAAGAAAGTTGGGAACAAAATCATAAAAAACCAAAAGCAGCAGCAGATATCCATCACAATAACATGTTCCCTCGTAAAATTATCTAATGCCAAACAAAACACTAGCATATGTGTCATCAACTATCAATAAAATCAAGACAAAAGAAATGAAACACTAATATGTTTTGATAATCCTTCAAGTCCAAGAAGTTCTCTTTCACGAGCTCTAGCAAAATAGTAGCAAGAAAAGCAACTTAAATTTCACCCAGCTCACTTCTCCTAGGATATCATTTAGTTCCTTTCAAATCATACTATAAAACAATTAAGAGAATTCTATGCATAATATTGAAAACAGACTGGACCTGCAAATTGTAGCAGGGTAAGCATTTTTGTATCTCACAACATCAAGTGATCTAGGCATGGCATGTCTAAAGCTTCTGCGATCTAAAGTCAAGAGAAAAAGACATTGAGAGTACCAGTAAAACTGGCTTGTCATACCACAGCAAAACTAAAAGGTAAAAACCACAAATCAGAATTTCCTTTTTTTCCACCCCACCCCCCCCCCCCCCCCCCCAAAACAACAATGAAACTAAAATAGCGTGTACAATATTTACATTTTCAGCTTTCAATGCATCTGCCAGTTTACGCAATTCGGATGCTTGCTCTTGCAACGAAGCCAAGGCTTGTGATGTTTTGGTCAGCTCCTGAATTGTCTCAGACTGCAAAATAACCTGTGCATACAGAAATCATAGAAGATTACCATCAAACTGGATCAAGTCTAAAGTATAAAATCTGCAAGCCCACAGTTTATGACATTTTTTTCCCTCATTCTACAAAATACAAAAACCAGCTATCCCTAATCTTTTTAAAACAAATATTATAGATAAGAAACAGCACTTTCTACCCAGAGGAATATTATAACGAAGGACATGAACATGTTTTCCAATGCACTGCTAGCCAAGCAAGCTTATTCAGAAAATTTGAAGCATTTGTTAAACTGAATTTCCAGAGCAGTGACCTTAGAAAATTTTAAATTGATCTCAATACTGTAGCCTAGGCTCTATGCATGCATGCATCATTTTCAGCAACTTGTGTGCATCTTCAAATAGCTAAAAGTAACCTGTCTTTCATAATTGGCTTGAGCAGCTTGCCGTCGCTCATGCTCTTTTTCCAGGTCTTCTTTCAAAGCAGAAACTTGAACTTCCAAGTTCACAATTTGAGAACTACAATCAAAGCGAGTATATGAGGAATGAATGCAAGGGAAAATCAAAATCACCACAACGTAATATGAAACAGTCTTACATTTTAATTGATCTTTCTTCCTTCAAGCTAGTAATTTCTTCTCGAGCAGATGCAAGGGCATCTTCCCTTACTCCAGCTGCAGATGCAATTTCCTCAGACTTCAAAATATTCTCCCTTTCGAGCTCAGAAACCCTCTTTCTAAGTGAATGAAGTTCGTCTTCTAAGGATTTCTTCACCCCTTCCACCTAACAGATATTTTCAGGAAAAAAAAACTTAATAACAGATTAATTGAAAAGTCTTTGAAACACATTTTTAAGAGCCCATAATGCCAAAATTACCCGAGTCCTAAAGTTTTCATGAACAGTTTCCATCTCCTTCAATGCAGCTTCATTCACCTGTGCTATGCTCTTATACTGCAAAATAGAGTGAAATGTTATTTGAATTATTCTACTGCATAAGAATGGTAAGAATACTTAAATGCTGCTATATACACGCACCTGAAGCATGTGTTCCCTGTTAGCCTGTGCTTCTTCCTTTAATTTTTCCAGCTCTTCTTTTCCCACTTGCAATTGAACCTAAAGCATATTTAAGTGAAACAATAGCAATGCATCATATCAAAAAGTCTGGGACAGTTAGATTAATATATTATACAGCCAAATATAATTAAATTGAGATTTCATATTTTCAAAATCAAGCTCAATTGATAGGGCATAGAGAATGGTGAAATTCACATTTTGCAATTTCAAAATCACTCCACCAAGCATAACTTAAGCTTATGCTTAAAGAGACAAACCTCCATAATAGGGCACAGAGGCATTAGCCTAAGAGTAACACTTTAGCGGATTATAATGTTCGTATTCTAAGGCACACATCTAGAACACCCTTCCGGATATAGCAATCAAGATGAACTTAAATCCCCACCTTATACAAGCCAACCAGAAAGTGAATTTTTCCACTCCAGCAACCACCCACCCCCCACCCGGGAAAAAAAGAAAAAAAGGACTACACTTAGAACTTGGTATGGTGAAACAGTCATTTTAAAATTAGTTACAGTATAACTGTGAGGGTTTGCAATACACAATAAAGGCATTAACCTAAGGAGAGATGCAGTTAATCATAAGTTGTTATCTCTAATACGAACACACTGGACACTAGATGATGCGTATGCAAACAGTATCAGCAGCATCATTCACAGAAGATCCCAGAGGTAAATGAATACTGACCTCATCACTTGGTCTGCTACCATCATCCACCTCATCACCCTGCATTAATTGAATTAAGAACCCAATAAAAGCAATTACTACATATTAGACTCACTCCATTTATAGGAGTAAAACAAGTAGAATAATATCAAACCAAAGACTCTGCTCATCTATAATTTACACAATATAGAAAATTACAGTATTTAACTAGCCACATTTTACACAATAAAATTCAGCCATAGACTAGAGTTGCTGTTACTATTTTTATAGTGAAACTGATCCGAGGTTTAGTGTCAGGCTTTGCCGAAACTAGAAAATCATATTAGCCAATCAATGTCATAGACAGATCACACAAGACGAAGTATCTCATACTAATGAAATTAGTAAACATTGTACAAGAAATCATAGACTACATAGGAATGTTGGATCTGAATGATTCCTTCAAATTGACGTCACCATCAGACTACCTTTAACTGAAAAATAAAAATATCAACTACAAGGAGCCTAAAGTCATCATGATTTTTAGCCTTAACAGGCAGATTATTAGTAAGATACGAACATCAGCACCATTTCTGCACCATGAATAGGCAAACTAGAAAATGACTATGAGCTCAACAATAGTTTTATCTCAAATGAATATATATGTTTGGCATGATACCACGCATACATCAAGAAAGAATATGTATTGCAATAGTCAGTTTAATTAAGCTAGCACAAACACTTATCACCAAAAAGAAAAAGGGAAAAAAACACAACAACTAGTATAAACCACAAAATACTAGAAGGAGCAAACTTGGCGAAATAGACACTCAGAAACAAGGCACATCGAAAAGCAGACCCTGTTAAGCAAAGATGGCGAGTGCGAGTAACTTCACTTGCATTCTAAAAATAAAAAAGAAAAATTCAACAAAGCTATACCTTTGTGTCCAAAGGTCTAATCCTTTTCTCCATATCAGAAAGTTTGGTCTGATAAAGCAAAACAGCCATCAAATAAGTAAGCTATGCGTCATAAAGATAAAAGAAAGCATGAAACTGATTAACAACATTTCTTTATTTCAGTTCTAGGAAGAGAAGGGACTAGTCCATAATGCATTAGCCTTTTCAACAGATAATAACCTCCGCAACAGCAGCTCTAGTCTCTGCTGACGCAACTGCACGCAAGGCAGTAGCCAATTCTTTTCCCATTTCTTCAACCTGCTTAACAGCATTTTTTAAAGTTTGTTCCCGGTCAGATGTGAGCAATCGAACATTATCCCGCTCTTCTTGCAGCTCTTTCTTAGCCTCAGCCCATTCCCTCTGCATAAATTTTATTGGTGCAACATCAAAAAAATTAGATATTGCCCCTTTGTGCACACAAAAAAGTTTAAATAATGTCTTAGTAACATGAAATAAGTATTAGCATTTCTTAGAACAAAACTGAAAAAGACAAGGAAACCAAAGGTTTGAAGCAACAATAGACAGGAAATGACTCCATACACTCCTTCTACAAAGGGTTCACCAATCAACAGAACCAATGGTTAACATTTTCAATATAATTACAATGGAAATGATCAACTTTAGTATTGAACTCTCCATGGATTATCATGTTCAGACTAAACAAAACAAGCATAAATCAGATTCCAACATCATAAAACCAAAAAGTCTGAACACATGCTCATTCTAGTGGCTACATTCTCCAAATATGGGTTCTGATTTCATAACCCAACCCTGATCCAAGCCATACGCGCAAGGAAGACTATGAGTGGACATACTATTATAAAAGGAAATAAAAAGAACCAATGATAATAAAGCTTAACTAGCAAATACTACAAACCACACAATCAATTGGCAACAACTTGAATAACTATCATTTTACAGTCTAAATAAAAACATTTTCAATCAACTCATCATGCCAGAAAATATTGGAGATTTGATGAAAACACACCTCAACTTGTTTTATATACTCTTCTTGTTTTCTCCTTTCGGCAGCTCTTGCTTCCTGCAGTTCCAGTGATAAGCACGATACAACTCAATGACTCGGGAAGATCCCATGATTTGAAAAAAATGCACACATATTCACAGGTGAGATTAGCTACCTCGCGAACTTCTTCGGCATTCTGGATAGTGTCCAAACTAGCCTGCACGAAGTAAAATTAGAACCATTTTTTTTTCTAAGTCCAAATGTAGAACATTCACAGCATTTGCAAGATAGAAATCTGTGGTATTGAATCTCCCAACCTGCAACCGATAAACTCTCTGTGACAAACTACGGACTTCATCATAAGCTCTCTGTTCAGCGTTTGACAACATCTCTTTTTCATGCTTTAAAACAGATACCTATAGAAGCACAAGAAATGCGGTGAATATCAACTACAAGGATCAACATCATTAACTACATCCAGTATAACTTCCACCTCCATAGCTAGCTTCCGGGAGAGCTCCTGAGCTGCATTCAAAGATTCTGATGTTTCACGCAGCTTTCGCTGGTAGTCAACAACCAGTTGGGAAAACTCCACGTTTCTTGCCAAAACACCATTGACTTCGACTTTCTGCCATGCGTCACATGCAAATAAAGAGGAAATTTTGTAAAAAGCCCACTTATTCCAAGATACACACATATCCATACATATACCACATTAAGTTGTTTCACCTGGTGTTCTGCTTCTCTCATTACACTGTCAAGCTTTTCTCTTGCAAATTCCGCTTCCAGAGCCAACTTATCACGCTCTGATCGCAGTGCTATAATCTCACTCCTAATTACATAAGATGAAATAAGCTATAATAACGTGATGAAATGAGGTAAAAACAATCTCAATATTATGCCAGAAACAATAATAACAATTTGTATCATAAAAAATATGTTTTTATGATGATGACCACAACAATGATAAAAATTCAAATGCTGCAACCAGCAACTCAAAAAATATTTGGAAGAAAATATATGCCAAATGCTTGTTTAATGTACTCAAGTACAACCACTCCCTAGGTTAAAGAGAAAAAAATTAAAAGAAGATTTGACAAGAAAGCATGCTTAAAAGTTGAGGATTTCTAAGAGAACATTGACCCAAGAAAAGGCATAATTTTGCATACATTTAAAAATACATTTATGTACCAAACTATTATTAAATGCAATGACTATTTATAAAGAATACAAAAGGTCTATTTCTATACCAGCTTTGGGCTCAAAGTTAAGGTAACCAATAGTGAATGGTTTAAAAAAATTTAAACTGCATAACATGCTCATCATGAGCAAAGCCTTCACCTTGAACGAAAATTTCAGTTGAAAAATACACGGCATTCATAAGTGAAGAAAATACAAGGAATTAATTAATTTACGAAGAAATTTAACATTAGGCTGAAGCATAGCATGAGTATTAACTAGCTGGACCTTTGCTACATTGAAGATTGTTGCAACACAGCATCACGATATAGTATCTATTGAGATGTTGCATTATATTACAGTTGTATTGAGGGAATACAAATATTTTTCATTTGATAGGAAACAAGAAATGGTATTGAAATTAAAACAATAAAATACAAAAAAATTCAAAAGGGGTGTGCCAGCAATTGCTAAAAAGAAGTTACAGCTAGCAAAAGTGATATGCAGACTCAGCAAAGCTCATAGAACTTGCTCCATAAAAGCCAGTAGCCATGAAAAAAGTAATAACGACTAGTTTGAATTGTCAACCACCACATTGGAGCCTGGCCCATATTAAAGAAGGCAGGCCAAAAAATCGGTAGTAGAATAAAAGGAAAAACGTAGTGTATTCAGCAGTTTAAGCTTAAGCTCAGTGTTTTTGGATGTGATACTAAAACTAAGTAAAACACTGCATAGAAGGCTCTCTAAGCCAATAAAATTCTGAATTCCCCCATAAGTTCAGAAAGTAGAGCTTAATAGATAACTTTACCTAGCCTTTCCCAAATCATCTTCAAGACAGCAGACACGCTCAGCCATCTTTTCTTGGGCCCTTTTAGTTGCTTCCTGTATTGAGTAAATCAGGTAACCAATACCGAGAAACAAAATAAATAAATAAACATGCCCAACCTCCCAGAAAGAAGTATTGAACCAAAATCATACCTGGGAACCTTCGAGAAGAAGCAAGAGATCCTTTCTTCCATCTATGCAGCAACCACAGAACAAATTATACCAACAAATAAAAAGCACACTATTTAAGTTCACAGAAAACTAGTCGAAGCAAAGAACAAAAAACAAATGATTTGATCATCACGTTTCTTATCCTACCAAGAAAATAGACATCACAATTAATGAATAAAACAAAAAATGAAAATCAACAAAATTTATCCTATTGAAGAAACAAGTGAGGAAAGCTGAACTTTAACCCTGGTATCTTCTATACATAATATTTTTAAACAATATCCATAAAAGAACCCATAATATCTTCCATACATTATGTATCCTCTGTACATAAAATCTTCTATACATAATATTTTTAGACTCTATCTATCATAAAACTCATTTAGCCCCATAAAAGTCTCAATTCTCAAAACAATGCACATTGGTTCTACATTACATCTTTGCATCTTGAGGGAACTTTAAGAACCAAAACTTAGTTATTGCATATTTGCATAGGAAAGGGCAAACAGACATATCTTTCCATGGCAGCAGCATCATACCCAATTTGCTAAATACATACGATCTTCAACCAAACAAGCTCCCTCTTTTATCCTTCCCCCCACTTAGCATTTTGACAAGGCCATTAAACATTGGATAGAATAATGCCAATAAATTAAGCTGGGCAGAAATAGAACCTGGAGCTGCCTCTATATACTGCGTATGAGATGAATGCAATTTATGTTCCTCTTCATATAGCCTTTTATACATAGCAACCTAGACAGATGGACAAGAAATGAATAAATAAACATCAAAATTTGGAAATTTTTACATCATTCATAGCCAGAGTAAAAAGAAGCAATATATGCCTGAAAAAGATTACCGAGGTGTGAAGTGATTCGATCATGCGACCTTGCTCTTCAGCCCTGTCTAACACAGCGGCAACTTTAGAGGCAGCTTCATCTGTATGTTTTTTAAGCTCCAATTCCAACTTATCCTGCAATTGCAAAGAAGAAGACAAACGTTGTAAAAAATGGGCTTCATAACTTGCAAAACTAGTACGAGATATCAGCTTTAACAAGTTGGTCAATTAAACAAGCAAAGAATATATACAGCTGAGAAGTTTTTGTGTTACCTTGAACTCCATCTCTCTGCTCTCAATCTGGTCAGAAAGATTGCGTACGAGGCTCCTAAGTTGGACATTCTGCTCCACTAATCCATTTATGTCCTTGAAAGTCAACTGCCAACATTTTTTCACCAAAACATACATTCAAAGTCTATCACTAAATTTTAAAAAGAAAGAAGCTAAGAAAATGAGACCATACAAGGTGTTCTGAAATTATTTTTTCTGCATCAGACTCTGGAGCCAACTCGACATCAGCAATAGCTACAGCATCATCATCAAACTCAATCCTGGACAATCCACAACGAAGCTGGATATCACGACATTCTTTGAGAAGAACCGTCACCTACACAATATCACCCCAAATCTCATCTCAGAAAGGACCAACATCCTACATAATTTCACACACTATAATATGCCTGTGGTGAAATATATTCTTGAAGTCATCATGTTATTCTTCAATCAGTGAAAAACATTCTCACAAGCACAAAACAAGACTAAATCTTTTTCTTTAAAAAGAGAATACAATAATTTAATGGCATTAATAATGGATTCTTTAATAACTCTAATTCTAATTATACTAACAACATTCATCAGCAGTAGCAATGCAAGAAGATAACTAGAAATTACAAAAACAGTGACTGTAGAAAGCAACGAATTCTTCTGCGTCCAAAATTCATCAAATCCTTCCATCTTATTGTTCATGTGCAAGTCCCCCCCCCCCTCTTTTTATCATAATTTGTTGCTTTGTGTAAGTTACACCAATACAAATGATTGAATATCAAATTCACAGTCAAGAAACCAGTTTTGACAGCAAAAATAAACTATATAAACAATTATTTAGTCATCCAACATTTGGATACCCTTCACAAACCTGTTTCTGAAGATCACTAATCTCCTTTTGAGCCAGGTAGTAATCACGCTCACGCATCCTCAAATCAGCCTGAAAGATAAGTAAAAGATATCAAGTTATCAACCCACTAGCTAGACGTGAAAACACAATAAAAACCAAAGTACTAACAAAAAGATTTCAGAAAACCTTTAATTCCTGAATGGTTTTCTCTAAACTTGACTTTTCCGAGATGAAGTTCTGCAATTTTTGGTTGATCGCAGAATAAACGTCAACCATCCTCTCATATTCCGCTGCGGACATTATTTCAATCAGAATACCAAAATATAACCCCAATAAAAGCAAGCTCAAACTGAATGATTCCAAGAAACAACTGTTTGATATCATTCCTTAGATGATGATGTAGTCCTTTGTGTTTTTTATTTATTTATTTATTTTTCTTTGTTCTTACATTGATTGCTGGTTCAAGTTTCTTCACGTATTAATATTTGTAAAATTCATAATGTTATCTCATTACAGCTTTACGATGGAAAGAAGGCTCACAAGGGCAAATACAAATTTTGAACTCATTTTGATTTTTTGACACCCAGTTTCTTAATATGAATCAAAATATTACCTCTTTCATCCAAAATGATTCCCGCTTTCTCTTCTAGTTCATAGAGGACCTGCAATCACATAACCTCCAAATTAGGATTTCTATCTCAGAGAAAGTTGAATAAGGTAACATATGGAACATTTTCCATATTTCAAACTAAACTGCTTTAAATTTTAGCATTAAAACACCTTATACATATATATATATACACATAAATGTATATATATGAATAAAGAAACTAGTATTAAGAAGAATAATAATTACAGAACGCGAGTAGGGTCCGCAAAGAAAGAACCTCACTAAAGATCACTAAAGACCTATAAAATTGAGAGCTAATCAGATGACAATACAAGCATAGGATCTAAAAGACCATGAAAGCTTTAAGCAAAAACATAACAAAACACACAATTAAGCCAACACCCCTCCCAGTGTAGATCAATGAAGAAAGAAGAATCTCAAAACTTCTTAGTAACCAAGGCCCAAAGAGAAGCTCATAATCGCACTCTTTCGCACAAAAGGATTATATCTTCCTTGGAATCTTCAAAAATCCTATTTCTTTCAATCCAAATCACCCAGAAAGTGGATATAACTGAACATTTCCACAGCACTCTAGCTTTTTCACCCATCCCAAAAGCATGAATAAACTCCGAAAGCATAGACATACTAGAAGCTGGCATCACCGAAGGGATTTTAGCTGCCTGAAACAATCTATTCCACAGCTAGACAGCATTGTGACAATGCAAAAACAAATGATCCGCACTTTCACCATTTCCCTTGCACATGAAACACCGAGAAGGAGAACACACATTAGGATTACGCCTTTGAATAATGGCGCCATATTAAGTTTACCAAGAGCCAATGACCAAGCAAAAATTTGGACTGAACTTGGGACTTTAGCTTTCCAAATCATATGGATAGGCTGAAAGTTCAAAAGAACTTGATCATCAATCGACTTAACGAAAAAGAATTTGCAAGAAAAGTCCCTTGAAGGACTTAGCTTCCAAATTCTTTTAAAATTGAAATTCCATTTCCAATCTAACGGGGAATAAGCAATCATACTCTTGATAGAGACACTACATAAGTAAAAGAGTATATAAAGACGAGAGAATGTAGAACATATGGACAAATCCCCAATCCAAACATCCTCCCAAAAATGAATTCTTTCACAGTTGCCCAAAACCAACTTCACATGAGGGAGAAAAAAAGAGTAGCCTTGTGAATAGATTTCTAAGTACTTCAGTGCGAGCCAACAGAAACTGTATTTGTGCCCCAATTGTTAGGATGAATGTCATATTTATTCTTTTGACAGCATGCCATAAAGAGTTTCTTTTCAAGGGAACCCTCCATAACCAATTACCCAATAAAGCATAGTTTCTTTTAACCAAATTCCCAATACCGAGGCCACCTTTCTCCTTAGATCTAGACACCACTTCCCAATTAACAAGGTGAATGCCTCTCTTATCTCCAAATCCTTCCCATCCCTCAGAGTTTTTCAATTCTAAAAGCAACTTCTATACGAATTTTGAGAAGAGCTAACAAATAGGAAGACGGGGTAAAACAGACTGAACAAAAGTGAGTTTTCCCCCTCGCACAGAAAAGTACTTTTCCAACCATCGAGCCTTTTTCTAACCTTTTCCCCTATAGGAACCCAGTTACCATCTAAAGGTAAACCCAAGTACTTCAAAGGCCACTCAACCACTTAACACCAAACTCTGTTTGCTAGAGAGATTAATTTGCTTTCTTCTGAATTGATTCCAGCTATTAAGCTTTTTGCTGCACTAACTTTTTAAATCCAAGAATGATACTAAACTTTAAAACAACAAGAAAAAACAAGATAGTCGTTTCTTTTGGAAAGATCCAGATGCTACTAAAGACATGCACAATTGAACAAGGTATGTCAAAATATTACAGGGTTGGCAAACTAAAATATGCGAGTCTTTGATATTTCATATCAACAAAAAATGTTACTCCATACTCTCCCTAAATGACTGAGTACATACATCAATAAAATATGGCAACAGAAAAGTAACTACTTCCTACCAGTAGATGATACTAACTATATCTCAACTTCCTGCGTACAATAGCCCAAATACCAAACTGCCAAAACAATATCTCTACTTTATGAATATCTCAAAGAATCCAGGCATCAACATTCTTGATGATATAAAAATTTAGCAGAAGGTAAAAGAGCATACTCGTTGCAATACTGCTTCAGATTCTTTTCTTCCCAGTTGCTCATGTCGAAGAGCATCAACAGCCTCTTGGTACTTTGCATAAATTTTAGCTAGCTAAAAGACCAAAGTACAACTTTAAATCTGAATGGATAAGATATGGAAAAGGAAAAGTATTTAAATTACCATTTAACTTACACTCCATCCGTCACGCAGAAGTGAAGCGGCTAATGCTGTTCCTGAGACACCCGCTGGAATCTTGGGCACAAGCAAGCGATTATCTTCAGAAATGTTATTGGTATCAAATGATTCCATCCATCTGCTCCATAATAACCGAATGTATTATTAGAAACTAATTTGCAGCTCACAAATGATAAAAGCTTCCAACCCAACCACCACACCTAGCAACTTTACAAACAAGAAACAGGCATGATTGTTCCAATCCAAAAAATCAGATTTGCTACATACTGCATACACAAACAAGGAAGAAATGATTTTCATTTTAAAATTTGCTGATGCACAGAAAGTACTGATTGAGAGACTGCATTTCGTGGTGTACTACAGAAAGCACTGATTAAGAGTACTGCATTACATGGTGTACTGCCTACAACCTTCCACTTTAAATTACCCATTGAAATAGATAAAGCAAATCAAACAATTTGATATATTAGCTAGTCTCTTTCCAAGGAGTTCAGGACCAAACAGAAACCTAGATCCACACTAACCCCCTCAATATATGCAATCTATAAAATTGTTAAACTTCCAACCGTACATGATTAAGTACTAAAGAAAGTTGATAATTCCTATCATTCCAGCAGGGAAATGCACAATTCTTATCAAAATAAAAGGGAAGAAAGGGGCCACACAAATACATACAGTATCAAATTTTACATATTTATCTAAAATACTCAAAGTGCAAATTTATGAGAAGCCTTATAAAGCAGATGAATAAACTTAGACTGAGGAAACCAATCAATTAAACTGAAATCTGACATAAAGAAGGTAGAATTTTAGTCATCCAACATGATTTGTATATGATGCGCGTATGAGGTTTGGTCCACATAATTTCAGCTAGCATTACCCAAAAAAAAAAATTTAAGGTTAACCTTACCTTTTTACAGAGCACATTTTACACATTTAAATATGGTACTCAACATGTTTTGGTAAGCTTGAGAAAATACGTGTGCATACAAATCAGTGGATATAACATTATCAAGATAAAAACTAAGCATGATAAACAACATGAAATCATGCACACCACATTGCTGGACAAATAGCACCCAAAATTTACTACTCAACATGTTTTCGTAAGCTTGAGAAAGTACGTGTGCATACAAAATCAGTGGATATAACATTATCAAGATAAAAACTAAGGATGACAAACAACATGAAATCATGCACACCACATTGCTGGACAAATAGCACCCAAAATTTACTACAACTACATAAAATTATGGACATACGTTTCCGTTGAGAAACTGCTGAGTGGCAGAAGGTTCAGCTCATTTGTTTTCCGACTACTTTCAATTTCAGCTTCACACTTTTCAAGTTTCTCCTTCAAATCCATCGCCTCCTATAATAAAAAATACAAATATATCATAAAAATGTTAAAGATCATCAATTAAAGACCTTTACTAGGACCAATGTTGAAATGAAAGGGGCTTGTAAGTGAACAATATCTTTAATGTATGCCTTTATATGTGAATGATATTTTTTAAAAAAAATACTTTAAGATCAGGGATGGCAAAGAAAACAATAGAATAGCAATGATAGATACCAAATCTCACATGATCGTGGAGAAGAGAATTTGAGAAGCTATAGAACCATTTGTTCTAAAATAACAAACACTAATTGCGTAGGACCACAATGACCACAGGAAATTCTAAGAAGTGTAACCTTTCAAACTATAAATTAAGATACTGTATTTTGAAATTGCACATCAGCCACAATAAAATTCATAATTTATAATCGAGAATTTTTAAAAAATTTGGGCAAGTACATTAAAAGGGAAGCAACAATGAAAAAAAGATTGCAAGAAATTGCATAACTCACAACCAAACACCTAAAAAAAAAAACAAAAACAAAAAGTGGAAGACTATGTATACCTTTTCCAGTTGCTCTCTTGCAGAAACTTCCTTTTCAAGTTTCTCTTTGCAATCGTTTTGAACTTGAGCCAACTGGGTCTGCTTAACAATAGCAAAATAACAATAATTATAATCACAACAAGGACAATAATAATTTTTTTGGGATAAGAAACTGTATATAATATTAATGATGAAGACAGGAGCGGAAAACACTAATAATAGCAAGGTTTTTGGGGGGGGAATACACAAAAATTCATTCATTAAAAAGCACCAAAGAAATAAAACTCACTTCCAGAGCTTTAATCACACCCTCGAGCTCTCCGGCCTTTCTGGACCATTCCTCAGAACTTTCTTTATATAATTCAACAAGTTTATTTACCTGAAAATTTGCAGAAAGAATAAATATATACAAATATAAAATTGAGAAGAATATGTACAAGTCAGTAACATACAAGGTAAAATTACGTAAACTAGAGCGCCCCCCCCCCCCCCCCAAAAAAAAAATTCTAATGTCATGAGCGTGAGGACACCATGATCTTATCGTTTTACTATATTAGGTTTTTCTTACCCTTTAAATTTTTAATAACAAGAAATAAAGAAAAAAAATTATACTTTGTTTATTACTAAAATTATGCTTTAGCCTCTGCAGTATCCTCCAGAACTTAGGACTTGGTTCCTCTATTTCCATCCAAGCAGCAAAGACTTTGCACAAAGGTCAAAGTACGCCAGCATCTAATAGAGCTCTAAATGACATCCAACCTATAGTGAACAGTTTGGTGGACGCATATAAAGTATTTTTGGAAGACAAATTATTCGACTTCAATTACATATATACCTCTATTATATGTTTCCATTCATTTTCATTAATTAGAAAAACTAATTTGATAGCAAGTTGTTTATAATTACTTGGACAGTTTAGTCTTTCCATATCTTTGTCAAAATTTTGTAACACAACTTTTGTCAAAGTTTGTTAATAAATATCCATATGTATGCATATACATACATATGTACACACACACACACACACACACACACACATGCATGCATATTTGGTTTTGAAAACAAGTTGACATAAGCCAAGAGAAGCCATTTATCTGTTGTAAATTTAATAGTTTGTCTTCCATAGATCTTCCAAAAACTAAATAGTTTGATCCATCCTAACCACAGAACAGTAGGGGCTTACCATAAATACATCAAAGAAACCAAGAAGAAACATACGTTGTTCATCATGGTTGTAACACTATTTGGTAAAGAATGTTCTAAGAAGAAAACGATCATAAACATAGAAAAAGACATTTTTTTACTAATTAATGAACAATATGTAGTGGAATATAAACTGGCATTAGTCTAGAAGCCGATGAACCCTGTCTACCCCATAACATGTTCTGAGTTTCAAATCAACAACAAATCCTTAACACCAAAGCTAAACAAGATGTGTTTTCTGTACAGAATCTAGACACACACACACACACACACACACAGAGAAATTACCGAAGCAAATATTTTATAAACTCACTGTTGAAAGCTCCGTGGAAAATCTCTCCTCATTGGCTGCAGCTGCATCTTTGGAGGAGCAAAATTCCTACCCAAGCAACAAAAGCAATATCATTAAGGCAGCTGATACAAAAGAATTGAAACATAAAGCAAACTGTAAAAGCCAAAAACAAGAAATGATACCTCTTGTAGAGATGAAAGCTTTATTTCTAGCTCCCTCACCCTTTCTTTATTCCAATTTAAAGAACTTGAGCATTCACTGAACTGCCTCTCAACCTACAAGAGAACAAAAATTGATGGAGATCACCAAATGGTGCCATTTGCAATAGGCTGATAAAAGTTTCTCATTTTCAATACATTTTTTATTTTATCAAGAGAACAGATTAAAGTTTTCACTAAGGAAAAACGTTGAAAAAGAAATAGTACGTCCTTAGCGCACTTACATCTGAAAGCTTGGCAGACATATCCGCCTCAAGATCAGCATGTGTTCTACGCAACTCAACAAGACTGTTGACCTTGGAAGTCAGCTCCTCATTAAGCCATGCATTATGCCTCTCAATAAGCTCCTTCCCCTAATCATCCAAGAATGAGATGTCAAATGAAGATTCACTCCAGAACAACCAAGTTAAAAATTTGAAATGTATCAGAACAAGAATAAAGCATCAAAAGAACTGAAATCTTAAAAACACAGCTAGTTAGTCCAACGGCATTCAAGTCAGAGAGTGCAATGGACAAATGGCAAAGAATCAGTGAAAATGTAAACTTGACTCAAATAATAACCTTGGAAATCTATCAGCAGGCAAAAAATTTCAAGTGATTTATACACAACTCTTGAAACTGCTACAGCATAATCACAGAAGGCATTAAACATAGCAAGACATCCAAAACATATTTCCACTCCGAATCATTACCTCCCCTCATCCCACTTTTCTATCTGACAATCATAACAAAGCATTTATAGTCTACCTATATTACACTTGAACTAAAAAGCTCTTCCACAAATTAATATCCTAAGCAAACAACAAAAACCCAAAAACATCCAGTACAGCAGACGCTTTCAAGCTCCTTGAGGACACTTGCTCTTGCTTACACTGTCTCAGACTCTAATTTCTCATAAATGTACAAAAATAAAAATATGCATTTTGATTCTACAAATAATATTGCAGAGGACCTGAAAAGAATTTTTTATCCCATTTACTTAACTTATTTCAATCATCTTGAAAAGAAAAAAGCTTATATGACAGGTTATAATCTTATTTGACAGATCATAAGCACCGATCAAAGCGGTAACCAAACACTAATAATGCAAGCATTCAAAGCTGAGAGGTGTTTTTTCCCCCTTTTTTTCCCTCTCAGAAATTATCACATAAATACAAGAATTATGTATTCTTTTAAATAAGTACATTTCATAAATGAATTGTGGTATACACAACCAAAACATTAATTTCGTTGACCAACATAGCTACTGCACCCTCAGAATCTAAAGAACCTAAATGAGCTTGCTTAGCCAATAATAATAAAGACTAACACAACAAATATAATGAAAGTTTGTACAAAATCACCTGCGTAAGACGAGTGCACGTAGCCTGAGCACGAGCTAACTCAGCCTCAGTTTCAGCGAGACGTGCTTCCCGTTGTGCAGCATTGTCAGTCAAGTTGATCTTCACAAAACAATACGATAGAAAAGAAAACATCATAAATTCATATGGTGTAGAGGAAACACTCTTTTAGTGAGCAGAAAATATAATCAGTTAAAACATAAAACATACAATCTTATCCAGATAAGCCTTGATAGTAGCACCCTTCTCACTATGTTGCAAATCCTTCTGCTCAACCAACTCCATCAACTGCCTCCTTGACTTATGGAGCTCCGCCACCTCCATGGTTAACCTCTCTATCTCACCGTCCTTACCAATCTACACACATACATAATCAAATAAATTATTCCAGAAATGAAAATAATGCTTCATCAGGGAACCAAACCAAAACCCTAGTGGTTATCATGAGCAATAAGAAATACCAATTGTAAGTGGAGCTGGTGCTTCTGCGACTGAACTTCGGCGAGTTCGTTAACGCGGTCGTCGAGAGACTTCTGAAGTTGTGCATTCTGGGACTCAACTTTGGAGAACTCTTCCTGTAAGGAAATGAACTTCTGTTCGAGCAAAGAACAAGTTTGCTCTGCGGTGATAGCGGCGGCATCGGCACGTGCTTTGACAGTCTCAAAGTCGGTCTGGAGGTATCGTATGTAGGCGTCGGCCTTGGCCGCGACAGCTGCGGCGTCGTTTGAGAGACGCGACATCTCCTCGTCGGAAACGAATAAAGGCATTTTGCGTTCAATTCAATGAAACGATCGGGCGTATGCTTCCGCGTATCGTACCTAGGGAAAGAGGGTAAAAATGAAAAAGAAGAGGGAATTTAATGAAGATGATGATTCATGGTTTGGCGTAAAAATGATTAATGCAGGGATTTGTCCCCGCTATACCCTAAAGGTTAGGTATTTATCCAACTACACCCCCATAATTCAAAATTTCTTTCATATACATTTTTCAATGTGGAATTATAAAATTACCTCAATTTAATTCTTCAAATTTCAAAATCTGCTTTCACGAGCTACTATACACAACGCCTGTCCTGTTGCTGCAAGTTCATGCTCCTGCTGCTGCAAGTTCATCCACCACATTAAAGGCTACAAAATCACCGAATTAAAGGCTGGAAATTCACCGAACTAAAGGTCATTAACCACATTTATACTTATTTTTTACTTTATAAAGAGAATTTATGGTGCATAATTGTTAGGGTTATATGCATTAGGGTTTTAAAAAACAAATTACCCACGTGATTTTGGTCATTATCTTGCTTATTTACTGATAATCTTTCTTGTTGGTAATGTAATGAAGCTTCTTTAACTTGTGAATTTGAAATTGAAGAGAGTGAATTCATAGCTCTTTAATAATGGTTGTGGGAGTTCCTAATTAAATATTATCCTTATGAATTTTCGGTTATGGCTACACTAGTTTATGCATTAGATCTTTATATAATTTTACTTATTGTTTGTAGTTGAACTTCATCCATGGGAATTATATATCAATTTTCTTCAGCTGCGTATGCATTCATTATGCTACAATCTGGGTTTTCTCTATTATTTGTTGTAGAACCTTTATTTTGCAATTCTAATTTATTAACAATTTGCTATTTGTTCATCATAAAACTATTGATAGTACACTATTAATAAATCAACTGCAAGTAGATAAAAACAGTTACCGCATTTCGTAGATATATTTGCCGTTACTTGTTAAGAATATTGTCTGTATTTCGTAGGTGTATTTGCCAATATTCATGAATGATCATTGGGTTCTCGGTGTGGTCGATATACTTGGGGGCAAGATTTATATTTATGACTCCATGATAGACTTAACAAAGGATTCAGTTTTTGTGAGACAATTGCTGCCTGTTGCAGACATGATACCTCTAGTACTTCAGAAGATAGCATATCACGAAACACATCCAGACTGTAGTGAGGTTATTTCGAAAATTCCTTGGCCCATCGTGCGAGTGCGTGACATCCTGCAACAAAAATCAGGGTATGTACTATATATATAATGTGTTTTGAACATAATAATAAGAATGATGATTTTTAACAATTGATTTATATGAATTTTTTTAGTGGTGACTGTGGAGCATTTTTATTGCGGTACTTGGAGGTCCTAGCCCATGGACTTGATGTCAATTCATACTGCCAACAAAATCATGTTACACAATTTCGACAAGCCTTGGTTGTAAAATTATTTGGGCATAGGTCATGGCAAAAAACTTTGTAGTGTCATTTTTTGGATTATGAGATGTAATAGTTGTAATGAGGATGTTGTTGATATTTGATGTCATTAAAGACAATTGACAGCATTAATATATTTTATTTCTTTGTTATTTATATTAATGATAGATAAGATAGTTTGCACAATATATACACAGGGAATACACTGTAAGATAATACATGACTGCAGTCGGGTATTTGCACAGATACACGACTACGGTCGGGTATTTGGAAATAAACATAATACGCTCTGTGACAAAATACTCGACTGCAGTCGGGTATTTTCACAGATACACGACTGTGGTCAGGTATTTAGAAATAAACATAATAAGCTGTGACAAAATACTCGACTGCAGTCGAGTATTTACACAGATACACGACTGCAGTCGGGTATTTGGAAATAAACATAATAAGCTCTGTGACAAAATACTCGACTGCAGTTGGGTATTTGCACAAATACACGACTGTAGTCGGGTATTTACAAATAAAAATAACAAGCTCTCTGTGACAAAATACTCGACTGCAGTCCAGTATTTGCACAGATACACGACTGTGGTCGAGTATTTAGAAATAAATATGACAAGTTCTCTGTGATAATCGAGTATTTGCACAGATACACGACTGTAGTCGAGTATTTAGAAATAAACATGACCAGTTTTGTAACAGCCAAAATACACGATTGTACTCGGGTATGTGCACAGAATAAAAATTATTTTCAATCATTCATTATATTGATGACACAATCAATATAGATTTTAAACATATCAAACTTCAAATAAATGAAACTAACTATAGTTCGATTGCCTATCAAATAACACAAATCCAATAGTTATTGAAATCGTAAATAAGTCGTAATATAATAGAAGTTATTTAACATTCATCATAAATTTTTGGCATATTCAACCCAAACACTCGGTCCATATTTTATAAGTCTCGGGTCGCCTCCCTTCAATACTTGTTCTTAGAAAGTCACACAAACATGTTTATTCATCTGCGAAACAAAAAGGTAAAAATTTATCACTAAATATGAAAGATATTAAAAAAATTAAAACAACAAAAAATAACAAGTATATAAGGTTCATAGTAGTCGTGTAACTTATTAACAATTATAGTATGTAAGTTTATACGTACACGTTAGTAGTCGTGTAACTTATTAACACACACGACTATAGTCTAGTAATAGTAAAAGGATATATATAGTGAAAAATATATATTTTTTGAACCAATAGAATAATAAGGTGTCATAATAATTGAATTTTTTTGCACATTTTCACGACTACAGTCGTGTAAATACATACATACACGACTGCTGTCGTGTATGTCGGGTGCAGAAAAAAATTTGACAACAACTTCAGATTTTAACGAATGTAGTTATAAAATTCATCAAATAACAGTCATATGATGCAAATGTAATGAAAATATGAGTTGCTTTAGTGTTTATTACAAACCAAACAAAACCCTAAAAATAATATAATGTCAACAAATTGAATAGATAGCGCAAAATAAAATAAAAAAAAGTTTCAAATACCTTATTCATGGGATGAATAATACACCCAGCTGCAAACAAACTCAGTGCATTAGCTGTTTGTGAGTGATTTTGAGTGTGGTGTGAGTTTTTGTATAGATGATAAATACGTGAGAAGCAAAGAGTGTTGTGAGTTGTGTGTGTGTTTTATATTTTTCTTTAGGGATATTTTAGATAATGTACCACATAAAAATGCATACTTAGATAATTTTCAAATATGAGGTATATTTAACTAAATACACTACTTTTAAGGCATATTTAATTAAAAACCTCTGATTAATGCATAGGACTGAGAGCCAGGCCGAGTGAGAGAGGCGGTGAGGTGATGCTGGAGTTCTAAGAAATGTGAAAAGTTTGTTTGAGAATGTTTGGGCCGAAATTGCTTTCGGTTTCATAAACTTGGGTCGGGGCTTGAATCTCTATAGTGCTGTTGAAAAGCACAGAAGAGGCCCATTACAAGCATGTATAGCCTGGAGTTGCGCGTTGAGAAGTATGGTTTTGCCTAGGGGTGGGCACGGGTCGGGTTGGGTCGGGTTGAAAATTTTTAACCCAACCCAACCCGCACTATGTGCGGGTTGAGAATTTAATAACCCAACCCAACTCGTTTATTTTATCAACCCAACCCAACCCGCAAAAAATCACACGGGTTGGGTCGGGTTCACGGGTTGGGCGGGTTGATGCCCACCCCTAGTTTTGCCCAATGGAAAAATGAGTGGAGCTTCTAATAACACCGGTTAAAAAAATCTCTCAACGAATTCTACTTTTCATTTTTATATCTCTTCCTTTTGGGATATTAGATATATATACATAAAAGATACAAGGAAAATTTTAATTAAATTTTACAATTATTGAAAATAACTTCATTAGATTATAAACAGACAGTTTTCATAGTAAAATCATTACTATTAGGTAATTTACTTCTTCATTGTTTCAAAATTATTTTGATTATATACATAAAATTAATAATATTATATATGATGATTAAAAAAATAGTTAGGAGTTCGTGATTAGCATGGGTGGAAGTCAAATGTAACTTATTTCAAAGGTTTTTGTTTGTATTGCTTATGTTTATGTTCCTTCTCAAAAGCGACATAAACTTGAAGATAATAGTGAGAAATGCATATTTGTGAGCTATAGCATTGAGACTAAAGGTTACCAATTTAATAATCCTCTTACCAAGCAATTAATTGTTGGTCGTGATGTTGTTTGGAGTGAGTCAAGTGCTTGGAATTGGAAAGAGTTGCAGCAATGTCTAGGTGTAATAACTGCAGATGAGCTATAGAGGATGAAGATGATACATGCAAATTATGCATGCATGCAATATGTTCGTGGGTAGCCAAAAGCGGCGTTGATGATGAAGCAGATATAGTCATATTTGTTGAGATGGTCAAGACGGTAGACTTAGTCAACTTAATTTGGTAGTTAGATGAATAGGCTGCTTAACTTAAGCATAAGTGGTAGCATGGTTACATGTTTGTTTCCGATTATTTTGCCTTGTTGTTGCAGTTGTTTTGCTACATTATCTGTCACGTTTGTAAGGCTATAAATAGCCAAAAGCATCTGGATAATGGGGAACAGATTTTCAGCAAAAGAACTCTTCCTTCCTT
Source organism: Citrus x clementina (assembly GCF_000493195.1). Taxonomy (NCBI): domain Eukaryota; kingdom Viridiplantae; phylum Streptophyta; class Magnoliopsida; order Sapindales; family Rutaceae; genus Citrus; species Citrus x clementina. Next base: position 31,166,982 of record NW_006261964.1, on the reverse strand, counting down.
TCTTAACTTCTTCGACTTCTACTTCTTTGACTTCTATTTCTTCTTATCTAAATTCACTCATATCAGAAGATTCACATGGTGATGATGCAAGACAATTAACTCTAAGAGGGCAACCCTCTGACTCCACCAAATTCTCCACCTTCCTTTCTCGGATCACCACCTAAAACAATGAAGTCTTTGATGGAGATTTATGAGCAAGATGCAAGATGTAATTTTTTCTCAGATCAGTGAGCCAACTTTGTTTCAAGATGCCATAGAATGCAAAGAATAGTGTCAAGCCGTGAATGTTGGAATTAAAGCTCTGGAAAGAAATCGCATATAGGAGCTTATAGATTTATTAGAGGGGGGGAAAAAAAAGAGCCGTTGGGTTCAAATAGATCTATAAGATTAAATATAAACCCGATGGTTCAATCCAAAAAAATAAGGTGAGGTTAGTTGCCAAGGGATACATGCAGCAACAAGGTATCGATTTCATCAAAAAATTTGCTCCAGTTGCTAGATTTGATACAATTTGAAATGTCTTGGCCATTTCTGCAAATCACAAATGGAATGTTTATCAATTTGATGTTATATTAGGCTTTTTGAATGGTTTTTGGAAAAAAAAAAAAGAAAGAGTTTATGTGTACCAGCCTTTAGGCTATGAATTTATAGGTGAAGAAAGTAAGGTGCACGGGTTAAAGAAAGGACTTTATGGCTTGAAACAAGTGTATATATCTAGATTATTTCATATATTTAAATAAAAACAAATAAATAAATCTAGGCAAACCAAATCCTATAATTGAGTGGTACGATTGAATTGAGTGGGCATTTCAAGTAACATGGTTTCTAGAAAAAAAAGTGAAAACGAACCTACCTTGCATGTCAAAACAAGAGGTATGGATGAGATTCTTATTATATGCTTTTTATGTTTATGATATTATCTATACCACTGATAGTGTTAGATTAATGGAAGAATTCAAATATAGCATGATTAATGAATTTAAGATGATTGATCTTGGCTTGACGAGTTATTTTCTAAGGTTGGAGGTGAAGCATTATGATGGGATTTTTATCTCTCAAAAAAATATGTAAATGATTTACTTGAGAAAATAACATGAAAGAGTGCAATATGGTAAAAACTTCAATGAACACCAATAAAAAAAATTCAACTTGAATGATGGGGAAGAAAATATTGATGTTTATCGAAGTTTGATTGGTAGTTTATTCTATTTGAAAAAAAAGCCAACCTGATATTTTGCATGCTAAATATTTTTTTCTCAAGATTCATGCAAAGTCCATATTTTTTCTCAAGGTTCATGAAGAGTCCAAACAAAGTTCAGTATGGGGCTACTAAAAGAGTGCTACAATATTGAAGGGAACTCGCTTATATAGAATTTGATGTAATAATGTTAAAAGATTTTCGATTAGGTGGTTTTTTAGATAATGATTGGGCAGATTCAATTAATGATCATAGAAGCGCTATAGACTATATTTTCAACCTAGGCTCAGATGCCATCTCTTGGTGCTTTAAAAAGCAACCATCTACTACATTGTCCTCATCGGAAGCCGAGTGTATGGCAGCAAGTTCAGCAGCATGTCAAGCAATTTTATTATGATAATCAGTCCACATTGCAATGACTAAGAACTTTATATTTCATAGCCGCACAAGACTCATAGAGATACAGCATTACTTCATCAGAGAATTGATGGAAAATGGAAGCATCAGAATGGTCATTGCAGTATTGATGAGTAGCTAGCTGATGTATTTACAAAGGCTCTATCTTTGGAGAAGTTTCTTCATTATGGGATAGTTTGGGAGTTCAGTGTTTTCTTCCAACTATCTATATACTATCAATGACATTTAATAAATGAATGTTAGAAAAAAGAAAAGCATAATATAGCTATTTTTAAGGCCAAAATTAAGCAAGATGAATATTAGGAAAATATAATTATATAGATGATTCGTAATCTCCCCTGTGAACTCTTCGTAATAAATTATAGAACATCCAAATTGGTTCTTGAGTGAATGAAAAATTAAATCTCAAAGAACAATCAATGATTTGAAAAAAAATGAAGGGAAAAGTAACAAATCTCATTGGGCATGGCAATTTGTAGGGTCGGGCTCATGCTTGGGTCCAATAATACAAATAAAGGGCCCGAGCCAGATAAAAAGCCTGATTGTTTCAACTTTGGGTTGGGTTTAGCTCGGGTCAGCTTTAACATCGGGCTTTGTTCGAGCCCAACCAATTTTTTTAATTTTTTTTAGTGCTTAAATGATTTAAATTTACCCGCTCTTATTACATAATGGTCAAAGTTGTGTAAACAAGACTCATATTTTTTAAAAAAAAAACAGGAGTCAATGAATCAAATAATTTTGTTTTGTTTTGTTTTATTCAAGAACATACTACAAACTTAATTATCCATCATGAACTGAGTAAATTATCAATTAAATGCATGAAATAATATAACTAACTCTTATTATTAACATTATTCATATGGTTAATTGTTTCCTCAAAGTGGGATTAGTTAGTAAAAGGTGGTCCTATTTTGTCTTAAAGAGCTTGTCATAGAGAAGGTTAACCAAATGTTACTTGTGGGATAAGAATGACAAGGCAACGAATTAAGGAACTCTAATTAACATTATAATTACTAACAAATCAATGAAGAAGATGGTGATTACAAAAGAATCTTACTGCATATGCACACATGGCACGCTGAAAACTTTTACAGCTTTGCTACACGTGATTATTGATTAAGAACATATCATTATACGTATAAGTGGTAGCCATCCTTCTTAGTTTCATTAATTAAACAAGTCTTTTTTGGTAAGCTTTTGGAATTATTTCACTTATGGTCACTCGAGCAAGACAGCCCATCTGCCCATGTGATGTAAATCAACACTTTATACTTCTCATTAATTATTATTAGAAATATGGGAGAATGCCAATTTCTCCTCTATTGTTTTTATTATTTTTATAATAGTCAATAATCTATTGATAATATAAGTTTATAATATTTTTCTTATTTCAAAATACACTTTTATGTATAATTTATTATAAATTAAATAAATGATAAGAATAGAAACTAAAAAAGAATTAAGTATTAAAAATAAGAAATATATATATATATATATATATATATATATATATTGATGTGAAAAAAATAATATACTATTTTTCTCGTGCTTTTTTATTTTGTGAACATTTTCTTATAATAAATATTTTATAATATTTTCAAATTAAATGTAAAAAGTACAAGAAATAAATTTATCATTTATTTTATAATAATATTTTATTTATCATTCAAGTTTTCTTATAATAATTTTTTTTATCATTTTATAATAATTTTCTTATATATTTATTATAAGAAAAATTTTATAAAATAAAAAGTACAAGAAAATATTTTATTATTAATTTTTCCAATTCAGAACATATATTTCTTATTTTTAACACTTAATTTTTTTATTTTAATTTCCATTCGTGTGATTTATTTAATCTATAATAAATATGAATAAAAGTGTATTTGAAAATAAGGGTAATATTGTAAATTTATATTGTCAGGGAGTTATTAACTATTATAAAAACAGTAGGGAAAAATGATATATATTGATTATAGTATGAGAAAAATTGACAATCTCCCTAAAAATAATACTCGGACAAAGCAAGCCAGTATTATTCTCCCTACTATAATTTAGTTCGCGATAAGTTAATAACACACAAGCCTACTTACATTTTTTTATAGTGATGATTACTATTATTTTTCTTTCAGCAAACGTGCATATGATTTTCATTTCTCAGAGGGTTCCCCTTTTAACTAAAAACTCTCTTCATTTCTTTCTTTCTTTGTTTGCTTTTTTTCCCCTTCACTCGATCTTTCTTTCTTTCTTTTCTTTTTTATCCTTCATTTGATGTCATTCGTTTTAATTCTTTGTTATAATACTCAACTAATTTGGCAGCATCTCAGTTCTAAGATTCTGTAGAAGTTAATTTAAGTGAAATTAAATTCTTAGGTGTCAATTGTGTGTCCATGCTTTATCAAATAAAATTCAAAGTAATAAACTATTCTTTTGTTCAAATTATTCTATACATATAGAGAGTTTTTCTTTAGTATGAGCGTTTTTATTTTTTTTTATTGTGACGTTATTAAACCATGCGATTTATATTAGTTCGTAACATAATTAAGAAAAAAATATACTTTGCGTAAAAATTTTCCGATGCAAATGAATTTCTGTTGCTTGAGACGTTCTTCAATTTTTTAATATTAATTTAAAATTTTACTAATATACATAATCAGCATAATTTTATTGAGATATCCTGTATGAGCTATCGTCTGGCAGAGCCTGATATATTTTTCAAGATTAAACCAAGTTCTTTAAAAAAAAAAAAAGAACATATTGCGTTGAAATCCCTAGTAGGTGGTGCAATTAATATTCCAATATCGTTAATTATTAGAGAGATAGAGATATGAAAGGCTGCAGTGAGCACATGGAGAAGATGACTGCAAGACTCCATGCATCTACCATTATTATTGCTTTTGCTTTTGAAAAAAGATACATGGTGGGCACATGCATATATGGAATAAGATATCTTATCTTCTTATCTGGGTTAACATCATTTTTCAAAAGGCATAGGCGAAGGAAAAAAGATAAAACTGCAGCAGGTCAAATTGCACATGACAAATTAATTCACATATCAAACCTTCACTCAAAATAACAAACGCCAAATCCAAGATACAACATTGTTGGCTTAGCTGGGTTTATAATAATAATAATCGTATTCCCCACCAAAAGCCAAATTCAAAAAAAAAAAAAAAAAAGGTTAGCTAATATAGCCAGCTACCTAGCAATTGCAAGCAAATGGGAAATCAAATGGCAGTACTACTTGGATCCCCCACACGAGGCGTTGCCTCTCCTTTGCACATGCTCTCTGTCTCCCCCACTATTCATTAGCTCAAACTAATAATTAAACACTCACTCACTGATCACTCATTCAAATAACTATAGTCTATCACAATAGTCACAAAGCTTTGGTACTTGTTTAATTTCCTATATATTCCTATAATGTACACAAGTTAATCATAATAAACACTCAAAAGTAAATTGTAATTAGCATAGTACTTATGGGCAGCTTATGCATATTTGTATGATGTTAATTTGATCGATGATATTCTAAAGAGTAGGTGTTGCTGTTGTTGGTGTTGTTGGTTCTTGATCATTATTGGGGCGTTTGTATGGTGCCGCGGCCAATAAGGTGCATGGGAGGTGGCGGTGGCAGATGATCAAGTGATCGTTAGTTAGGCCGGCGGCTTGCATGAATGAATGGACCACCGTCGGACCCACGAACCTAAATCCTCTCCTAACCATGTCCTTGCTTATGCTTTCTGATTTTGATGTCTTAACGGGGATTTTGTGCCCAAATTTGTATTGTGTAGAGATTGGCTTGTGGTTAACAAATCCCCAGATGTATTTCTCAAATGATCCAAACACTCTTTTAACCTGTAAATTTGTCATCCCACACAATTTCATAATTAATAATTAACTAACGAATAAATAAATCAAATGAATCATAAATAAAGTAATGTAATGATGGATCCCACGCCCTTGTTATTATGTATATTTTAATTTTATTGTTTCAGTTTTTCTGGTTTAAATTTGCTGCGCTGGATTGATCATGTGCTTAACAGCCAATGTTGTGAGGTCTTTCATTACTTTATTGTATTGAATAGGACAACTCGGAACTTGATTCCCAACAACTTTTCACCAAATAAGAGGAGAGAAAATGCTGAAAAAATGATTTAAGTTGTTGACTTGACTGCATTCTTTTTAAATCTTAACAAAAATTTTATTAATTACTCCAAAAGTTATATTTTTAAAGAAGGAACAAAGTCATTAATAAAATGAGTCGTAAAGGGACAAAATTAACAGAGTGGTTGAAAAAAGTGTATGTATGTTACCTCAAGAATTCGGTTAGAGTTGTCGACAACACCTCGAACTCGGCTCATATCTATGCTATACTCTGTACTTATTGACATCATTTGCTTGTCACTTAGTTTGGCCACAGTTTCGGCTTCAAAACCTGAAAATGCATCCCTGAAAAAGAGATAAACAAGAAAAGAAACTATTTATTAATATTAAGGGCGCAATTTAATCTATATGTATGTGTTTAGAAAATAGTAATTAATTAATTAGCACTCACCTGAAACCTTGTCTTTTTTTCAAGATTGAAGTCCAGTCTGAGCCAACTTGAGCACCACTCAGAACTAGCAATTCAAACAACATACTGCATAGAACGAAGAAAAACTTTTAGTAATTGTTAATCAACTAGGTTATATATAAAATAAAAGGAGCGTCCTTAGTTATTTATGTAAAGTGAGAGATGGAGGAGAAAGAGAGAGAAGCCATACTTATCATTACGGACTGGAACTCCCCATTCTTCATCATGATAAGCTACGAAAATGGGATCTGCCACATACAATTAGCATAAAATTAATCAGAACAAAATAATAATAAGTTAAGAATTCATAACAAATTAGGTCACAAAATATACATACATACATACATATATATGGATGATAGAAAAGAAATCAACGTTCGTGTGTGTGTGTCTTTATATACCTGAATAAGCAGTAATAAAGCTGCACCTCTTCTCTTCCTGCTGCTCACCAGTTGTGGGCGTGCTGCGTGCCGCATTATTATTGTTAGGATCAAATAAAGGAACAACTTTGGATTCAAACTTAGCAGACTTTGATCTTCCATAATGAGCAATCCGCATTTTGCGTTGTGCATGTTGAAGCGCCATTTGTTCCCTCCTCACGGCGGCTATGCTTCCCGGCGAGTCCATGATCAGAGACGATGAATAGGTACTAGTATTAGTACTCATCATTAATGCTGCTGTTCTCTCTACATTTCCACCTTCTTTGAAACTTTTAGACTTCTTTCTCTCTAAAGTTCTGATGTTACTTCTTGGAGTAACAACCTTTTCGGAACTCGAATTTAAATCATTGCCTCGCTTAATAGCTTGAGGCCTTGGTGACTTAGACTCTGCAGGACACGTTAATACTAATGGAGCCGCTGGCTTGTTAGGTTTAATAGAAGTTGGCAATGGTAATGTTGGTGGTGGTGGTGGTGCTTTGTTGAGGGTATTACGGCGGTCTAGCTTGCTAGGAACACGGTTACAAGTAGGTTGAAGAACCGGCCTGCCATTGATTTTGGCAACCATCGTTGGGGTTGCTTCATTCATGCCTGTGGTCACCTTGTCCTTGGAGCTACACATTTTATACGTGTATATATATATATATGATGTATGTTTTAGGAGAACAGCTAGCTGGGTTATTAATTAGCTATGGGTTTGGAGGAATTAAAAAAAAAAAAAAAAAAAGGCTCTCAAAGGCTCAAAAGATGAAATATTAATTGAAAGAGAAGGTTATGAAAGAGCTTGCTAGCTAAGAGAGAATATTGAAGGAAGAGAAGAGGGGGATGTTGGGTTATATATATACATATAACAAAGCTAGGGGTGAGGTGAGGGAGGAGTGGGGACAAGAAGCAATAACATTAACGTGGGGGGTGGGTTGGGGTCTTGTGAATATATTATGGAGCATTCGCATTACTTTACTCTTTGCTAACTAAACCACCAGGTGGAGGGGGGTGACCATCTTACTTTTTTCCTACTATTTATTTATTTTATTAGTACTTATCATTTTTACTAATTGTAAGTGTATATATATTGTTGTGAGATATGGGAGAATCAAGGGAAGTTGATAGAAGGGATTTGTTGGTTGAGTTTGGATTAAAATTTGAATTAATATGTTAAAATATATAATACATGTTATAATTTTATCTTCCAACTTCCCCTAATTCTTAATCTTGGTTATGATATATCTTTTGCATATACAAGAATGTTAATCGGCCGGCTCGAAAAATACGCCGTTCTAAAATCGTAGCAGAAATCAGAAAAAGACTGAGATGCCGGCAAATTAATTGAGTTAAAAAAGAAAAAGACCCAAATGCCTATAGATGGAGTTGGATAAATAACTTTCAACAAATTAATTAATTAAAGAGATTCACTCACCAGCTTGCTTGAGTGGTGGATAAGGAAGGTAAGAATGCAAGGAAAAGAATCAATGATTGATGTATTCTTTTTAGCTGGAGGGAATCTCTTGTTTCTCTCACCGTATATCTCACGAGGGATAGGGTAACATGGGATGGGAGAGATATCAATACTTATTTATTTATAACCACAATATTAATAATGTGATAAACTTCTTAAGTAAGACACAGGCTATAACAACCTTTAAGAGAGGATGAACTTAGTTTGAGGTTAGATGTTCTGATGATGACTCATGAAAAGAGATAAGATTACAATTCCATAACAGATCTTTAAATTTGTGTGGCATTATGTATAGTTACCTATTATTAATTAATTAAGTTTATTCTTTGATATGAAAACTCTTAAAGGAGAAAGGGCATGCATGCATGCAGTATCTTTTGTATATATATATACTTTCCAAACGAATTGGGTTGCACCAATGTGATAATAAACTAACTATGTACCTTCAATGACATTTAATAAATTAATGTTCGGGGACAAAAAAGCATAAAATAGTTATTTTTAAGACAAATTTTGAGAAAGATGAATATTAGAAAAATATACTTATACAGATGATTCAAAATCTCTTTTGTACTCCTCGTAACAAATTATAGAACATTTAAATTAGTTCTTAAGTGAATGAGAAATTAAATCACTAAGAGCAACCATTAATTTGAAAAAAAATGAAGGGAAGAGTGACAAATCCCACATCAGAAAATTAACTAACAATTAAAAGCTTCATGTATACTCGAGACAAGATCACAATTCCATAACAGATCTTTAAATTTGTGTGGCATTGTGTATAATTACCTATTATTAACTAATTAAGTTTATTCTTTGACATGAGAACTCTTAAAGGACAAAGGGCATGCATGCAGTATCTTTTGTATACACATATTCCAGACGAATTGGGTTGCACTAATGTGATACTCAGTTCAGTTTCTTCTTCAAACTATGTACCTTCAATGACATTTAATAAATGAATCCTTGGATTAAAAAAAGTAGCATAAAATAACTACTTTTAAGGCCGATTTTGAGAAAGATGAATATTAGAAAAATATAATTTTATAGATGATTCAAATTATTAGAAAAATATACATTTATAGATTATTCGAATCTTTTTCGTGAACTCTTCGCAATGAATTATAGAACATTCAAATTGGTTCTTAAGTAAATGAGAAATTGAATCTCAAAGAGCAACTATTGATTTCAAACAATGAAAGGAAAAATGATAAATCCCTCATTAGAAAAGTGATTAAGAACTAAAGGTTTTATATATACTTATATATGCGACAGATGGTAAGTGTTCTAAGGATAAAGACTCTCTCTACCAACTCCTTTCATTGGGAGAGTAAGTACCCGAGAGAAAGTGAAAAGAACTCGAAATGCACTCTTTTATCCTCGCATTTTGTCTGCAGACTTCATCAAGTTCAACCATAGATAGCAAAAAGATATACAACTTGTGAGATATTGCACCATTGTAAGTGTTATTATTCTTAGATTATCTGTATATGTATAATATTTCAGCTAGAAAACTAGTTAAATTTATTTTATACAAAAAATAAACTAGAATATATGAGATGCAATCAATAATCAATAATTTATTTATTTATTTATTTAACTTTTTGTTGTAATCTAGTAAACATAATGGTCAAAGTTGTGTAAACAAGACTCATCGAAAAATGAGTTAATGAATCAAATAATTTTGTTTTGTTTTGTTTTATTTTATTGGAGAACGTATTACAAACTTAGTTAGCCATCATGAACTGAGTAAATTACCAATTAAATGCATGAAATAAATCAACTAACTCTTATTATTAGCATTATTCATATGGTTAATTGTTTCCTTAAAGTGGGATTAGTTAGTAAAAGGTGGTCCTATTTTGTCTTAAAGAGCTTGTCACAGAAAAGGTTAACCAAACATTACATGTGCGATTAGAATGATTGGGCAACGAATTATGGAACTTTAATTAACCTTATAATTACTAACAAATCAAAGAAGAAGACGGTGATTACAAAAGAATCTTACTGCAGATACCCATATGGCATACTGAAAACTTTTACAGCTCAAGGCCATATCTTTATTCCATTGTGTTTTGTGCCTTCATGTTAAAGTGCTCATCAAAGACAGCATCAAAGTGGATGAAAAGGCAGTTGAATAAATTTCGGATAAAAAAGTGGCCAGAAAGAGAAAATCATGATAGTTATAACTTAGCTCGATGAATTTCTATACAAATTACTTATTAACTTATGTTACAATTTCAGGAATATAGTGGTTGATACACTTCCTATAATAAGAAAACAAATTTGGCAATCTTTTTGGTTATTGAGTTGGCCCAAATAGAATTTGATTCTTTTCACCTAATAAGAGAATTCAAATCGAGGCTAATTATAGCCATTTACCGAAATGTATATAGATTTCCAATATCAATCGATTGAAGTAGTATAGAAAGAAAAAGCATTTCGAAAGGATACAAAAATATAATGATACTCTAAACTTAATTTCACAACGTCGCGTTGCGATCCTTGAAGCTGAATTGTAAGGTCCATCAAAAGGAGCTCCTTTAGTCTACAAAAGCATACCACATGGATAAAAGTTGCCAACATTGCATGTGAGAGCCAGTGCTGCATTATATATGATTATAATTGTCCAAAGTGATCGATAACAGCATAACAACATACCAATTAAATGGCATCTCACCTTTTTCAATTCTTAAGCTAATTCCTTCGGGCTGACAGCCGCCCCGTAGTCTTGTAGTTTGAGTCTTCCCATGTGTTGCAAGAGTTGATTTTTTCTTGGTTTGAGAATAAATTTTTCTTTTATCTGTTTCAATAGGGATCCACGTCAAGGAAGGTTAATTTACTCGGTATTCAAGCTGAATTACAAGAAGAAAGGTCCCTAATGTAACTATATATCGACAATCATTAATGTTGTTTCAGGTTAATTCAATTCCATAATTTTACAGGTGGATTATTCCGTAGAAGCATGATGATCAAGCGATCACCGCCCGTCACATGATGCTATGCGTGATTGTTGATTAAGAACATATCATATACGTGTAAGTGGTAGCCATCCTTATTCGTTTCATTAGTTAAATAAGTCTTTTTTTGGGTAAATTTTTGGAATTACTTCACTCACATTATTTTATGATCACTCAAGCAGGACAGCCCATGTGATATAAACCGACACTTTATACTTCTCATCAATTATTATTAGAAATAATTCTCGGACCGAACAAGCCAATATTATTTTCCCCACTATAATTTAGTTTGCAATAAGCTGATAACACACAAGCCTACTAGCATTTTTCTTATAGTGATGATTACTATTATTTTTCTTTCAGCAAAATGCATGTGATCCTCATTTCTTAGAGGCTTCCCATTTTAATTAAAAACTCTCTTCCTTCCTTTTTTTGTTTCTTTCTTCACATCCCCCCCCCCCCCCCCCTCCCCCCGGGTGTCATTTGATCTCATTCTTTCTAATTCCTCGTTACAATACTCAATTAATTTGGCAGCACTTCAGTTCTAAGATTCTGTAGAAGTTAATTTAAGTGAAATAAATTCTTAGGTGCCAATTGTAAGAATACATGAAGAGGGAGAGACAGTGTGTGTCTCTTTTGCGAACACCTTCATTTTTTTATACGAACACGCTTTTAGGTCGTGAGGTTTAAGAGAGTTAACTTTTAATGCTATTAAACCATACGGTTTTATAGTTCATTAAAAAAAAATCTATCAAACCTCACGGCTTAAGAGTGTGTTTGCATTTAAAAAAATGAAGGTGCCCGCATTTGAGACATATATATAGTGCGAGCACTCTTTTTTTTTTTTTTTAAAGCGGACATTCTATATATGCTAGTTAGTGACATAGCTGATGACATAATTAAGAAAAAAAAAAGATAATTTGCGTAAAAGATTTTCAGATAAAAATTAATTTCTATTGCTTGATATATTCTTCAATTTTTTATTATTAATTTAAAATTTCGCTAATATGCATAATCAGCACAATTTTATTGAGATCTCCTGTATGAGCTCTCATATGGCAGAGCCTGAAATATTCTTCAAGATCAAACCGAGTAAATTCTTTTAAAAAAAAGTAATTTAAGAATGGTGACTGGTGACTGGTGAGCATGGGTGGATTTATTCCATTCACCGTCACGGCATCACCATACATGAAGGCTTAATTTCTTGGTGGGCTTGAAAATACTGGGCAATTATCAGAAAGAGAATATGAGAACATTTTCTGACACATTATTCATTTCCAAAGAATTATTCATTCGTGGACGAAGTGGTCACAGAATTGCATTATTGAACGAACCAAATGGGAGGAGAGGAGACCATATGAATGATGAACACCGATAGGATATTTACTTGTCTCACATTGAAGACTAATGGACATGTGAATGAAACCGTGTGAACAAAAGGGATCTTTTATGTACATCTAGCTCGCAAGCATTGTTTCTTATGAACATGATAATCGATGCATCATGCTCGTAATAATATAAAAGAAAAGAATTTAAAGTACAATTCATTCTGTACGTATATTAATCTTACACAAGCACAATATATATTGATTCATAAATTATTATATTGAGCACTTTGACTCCGTAATGTGGTTTCTATTGTAGATATGAAGCTTCTTAACTCTAAATAAATTTTTAAAAAATACAGGTTTTAGGTTGGCTAATGTTAGAGATTTGTCGTTGTATCATCTCAAGAGCCTACCCCTGGAGGCAAAGGTTGATAGAAGAGATGATGAGTATTCACCTTCACGGTGACTCCATGTGCTGTGTGCATGTTGAGTAGGGAAATGCGTTTGTTGATAACAGAGCATGAGATTGTTTACCATAATAATTGAACGTATATTGATCTGAATGATTGCAATGAATATCTTTATATTGTTTCCTAACTACGTAATCATAAACTGTAATTTTGGATTGCTCGTTAAAAAAGAAAAAGAAAAAAAAGATTAATAACGCGGCTTTATGGACTTGAAAGAAAGTATACGGTTCTACTTCTAGATAGAAACGCAATGGGACAAACTAGGTTGTGAACATTAGTGGTGATAAATTTGGTAGGCGGAAGGCACATGTCCCCAGCTCCAATTAATGCAACTGGAATTGAGGGATAAGGTTTAATGTTATCCATATGTTTTTCATATAATTTTGCTAGCTCTTTCTATTTCATTTGTTGATAGGCATTGGTGCTGGCTGGAGAAATTGTCTTTATGTTACATATGTACCCTGGAATGGCATGCGTTCATTAATGAATTGAAGTCTGGAATTGGGCAACGGCATTAATAACTTGTTTTCCTTGGCAATTTTATTCGGAGCTAGCACATGCAGTCTTTTGTGTTTTTTATATTCAATCATTATTTCAGTGCAAACTAAGTGAGGAATAGGCAGCATCGCGATACCGATTAGTTAAAATTTCAAGTTTGTTTAGCTTTAATAAGAGATTATATATGAAAGTAATGAAAATTGTCTCAGTACCTGGGTTTTAATAATTGCAAAGAGGGAATAACGATTGGTTTTAAAATGGTTGAGATTTTTCATCTCAAACCAAAACTTTTAAATGAAAAAATAAAAAAATTGGGTCTATTTCTTGCACATCAAAGTTGCTTTTCACATCATAAATTATGTTCTACGGACAGTCTTCCAAAGTACTTAGTTAATTACTTATATACGTATCCGATCGAAGATATATTCTTTAGGTAATGTGGATTATTAATGTGATATTAAGTCACTCAAGCTTTTTCTTTTTTCTTTTTTTCTTTTTTTGAAGCAATTCGTTGCAATTAGATCGTATAGTTATATTTATTTATTGACTTATTTTAGTAAAAAATACATATTTAGTTTCAGGTCATAAATAAGAATTAAGCACCAATAATAATTAAGGAAATATCCCCACTGTAGAGAATTTTCGGGTAGAATTGTTTGTGTGTTATTTGTCAGCGAGGTTGGGTACTTGGGTTATGAGCTTGGGCTGTTCTTTTGGTTTGGTCCCTCAATTGGCTAAACTTTCATAACTTTCAAGTCCAATAACGTATTTCCTTCACGGTAGTTCTACAATCTTCCAAAGTCCACATTGCTTTTCTCCATATATAATCATTGTAAATCATCATCGACGAAAGTTAAAATTGTTTGACTATTCAATTACCATTTCCATTTTCCAGGTTCTCCCAGAGACTTCGCAAGACTTTAGTTACCCCAAAAAGCATTAAAATTATATATATCTACACAAGACTTACAAATTAAATCTCTCTTCAAAGAAAGAACATTCTTATCCTATACATGTATATGCACTTAATTTCCAAATTCCAGAAATTTCAAGAACTCATCATGCGTTGAGTATAAATACATAACCATGAGATAAGCTCAAGACATACATAGCGAAAGAAATAATTGAAAGCGAGCTTTCTTACAAGTTATATAATATAATTTAAACGAGAAACTAGAGTTGAACAAAAATGTCTCTCCTTCCTGTTGGGATATCATCTCTCGTCCATCCATATGGAGGCATAGACACCCAGATGGACTGGAAAGAAACTCCACATGCCCACGTATTCGAGATCGATCTTCCAGGGCTTGCAAAAGAGGATGTGACGCTTCAAGTTCATGGAGACAGGATACTTCACATAAGTGCTGAGAGGAAAGAGGAGCCAGAGGACAAAGGCGACAAGTGGCACTGCCGGGAGAGGCCACACGGCGGCAGCTTCACCAGGCAGTTTCGTTTGCCTGATGATGTTAAGGTCGATGAGATTAGGGCTTCAATGCGTGACGGGGTACTAACTATCACTGTGCCTATCAAGGACGATGAGTTGACAAAAAAGAAGAATAGTAAGCACAAGAAGACAACATCATCGGTTTCAGTTGAAATTTCTGGGGGTGATGGTAATGCTCCTGCGCGATCTCATGCTCCCAGAGGACTCGGCCGTTTCGTCTGCTGCAAAGCTTAATTAATTAATTGAATGGTTTGTGTTGGATTGTTATGGTGTCACTGGTGTGAAATTAATTAATTTGCATCCGATTTTGTTATTGATACTGTCCTTATCACTTCTTGATTGATTAATTATAAATTACATTGTAAATCCAATATATACGAAATCTTTTTATCCGCATATGAAATATAGTTTTGTTAACTTGTGTAATTAATTAATAATACATGGCCGGGTCTATGATATTTTTAGGAGAGAAATTCTCTAAGCTGAGAAATTTTATAATACATCTGATGTTCCATGTCGTGGAACCACTAACCAATAATTTTTTTACATGTATTCATTAATTTTTAAACTTTAACTTATTAAAAGTTAAATAATTCCTTCCTTTTCTCTATCTTCTCTAGTTTCAAAAATTCTTCTTCTCTCCTCCAAATTCCAAAAAACATTAATTTATTTAAAAATTATAAAAATAATAAATTGAACAAAGTGCCTGCAGAGGCCTAATTTCATCATCCTCCTCGTTTCCATTCACAACTTCATTGCCCTACAAGGTAATCTTGCTTTGATGTTCTTCTGCAAATGTTTGATATATGACAACCCCCAACCTTAATTCACTTTGCAGATCTAAAAATAATCTTATTTTGATGCTCCTTTTGCTTCTCATTCATAAACCCATTCTCGTAGAAAATCTGCCACTAGCTTAGTTAGAAAATTTGTTGCTTTTTTTTTTGGCAGGGGAACGGAGTTGTAAATGGGAAGGAGTATGAAATCAAGCTCTTTGTAGCCATTTTATTCAATTTATTATTTTTATATCTTTTAGTAAATTAATGTTTATTGAAATATGGAACAGAGAAGAAGAATTTTTTAAACTAGAGCAAAGAAAGAGAAAGGGAGGGAACTAAAGTTGGTTGGTGTGAGTGGTTCGACACTCTCACTCCTTAAGAGAGGTCAGGGGTTCAAGTTCCGCTCTCGTATGGAGTCACCACTTTGGCCAGCACTTTACCCCTTATGGGTCGACCCGGTGCGAGCGGGGATTAGTCTGGGTTGTGGTACGGGCTTAAAGGTGCTTCCCACAGTTGGGGCCCACTCAGGACCACCTCGTGGTTCAAACCAAAAAAAAAAAAGAGAAAGGGAGGGGATTGTTTGACTTTTAATTATTAAAAATTGATTGACACGTGTAAAAAATTTATTGATTAGTGGTTCCACATCATCAGATGACATGGAACATCAGATGTATTATAGAATTTCTCTAGCTAGAGAACAAGCCCGCCCAAACTAATCAATGTGCGTGCATAAATATTTATACAACTAATTAATTAAGTTAGGTGTGCATTGAAATCCACCAATTAAGCCTTGAACAACCACAATCTAATTCTCATTTATGACAATTTTATGTAAATTTGACTTAGTCTGAGTAGCAATTGCTTGAACTAGCCAGCAAAATTAGTGAAGCTCCCTTTACTTGATTGAGAATTAGGGAAATCAATATCCATGCACATTTTTTTTATAATATAAGGATTTGATATCTGAAACTTAAGTAAAAATACTTCAAATAAGTCTGGAAAATTAGTAGTCAATTATGTGTGTGTGTGTGTGTGCACGTACGTAGAGAGAGAGAAGACTAATCTAGTGTAGAATTCTTAAATTTATTAAAATTTGAGAAAGCTATTATCCCATTTAGCGTAATAGCTTAATAGCATTACACTAGTTTATCGATTTATGCACTCCTAATAAAAAAAATGCAACTATCATTCCCTACTAGAAGATTAGGAATAAGTGTTTCAAATTGGGGGGAATAGTTGCAAGATTCTCGACCTGATGAGGGCAAATGCAAAATTTGATCATAGAACCATATGAAGCGTGTTTTGAGGTTCAAGTTTATTATTTTTTATTATTGTTTGGTACAATATGATATGAGATCTTTTTCTAATTATGCTTCAATTTTAACAATTTTATGGATGTTGATATTATTACGAACCTAAAGAGCTTACAATTACATACATATATGTATATATGTATATGTATATGTATATGTATATGTATGTGTATGTATATATGGTTTTATTTTGCATGCTGTAAAGTGTAGATAGTGTATGTATGTATTTTATTCCTAATAAATATATAATGCATTCCCAGGTCGATTCCTGTCCACCGGAAACCACTTTCTCCAGCACTCTTAACGCGTCTCATCACAAATTAATAAATAATGAAATAAAATAAAAAAGAGATCATATTTGACGTAAATTAAAATTAAGCAGCTAGCTGGCTTGCTGTTCTCTACATAATTTGTGCTTGTTTGCATGATCGATCGATCATCGATTTTGTGTTCGTAGTGAGTGCCACTCACGTATTTATTTTCCAGCTCGATCAGTCTCCCAAATGCATGCATAAACGAGGAGTCATATGTGTAAATTAATATAAAAGCTAGCTTGCTTTGTAACAGCAGCAAGAGAACCAAACCATGAAGTCGAAACAATTCACTCTGTTCGCGCTCATCCTGGTCCAAATATTGGAGCAGTTTATGATTAATGTGTTGGCTATCAATATTAACAACAACAATAATATTTTGCCTTTGGAACATGTCACTACCACTTCACTTTTAACAAATAATGAGGCGTCCAAGCTCTTATTATCTCCGGAAAGTTACTTGTCTTTGAGTCACTATCATTCAACATGTCCAGATCTTGAAGGCATCATCCACCGCCAAGTGCAAGCCTGGATTAGGAAGGACTACACATTCGCTGCCAGCCTCATCCGCCTCCACTTCCATGACTGTGTTGTTAGGGTAAGCTAATTTCATTTACATATTACTCTAAATTACTCTTACTCTTACTCACCCAATTGATACATAATTAATTGTTTCAAGTTTCAATTGTATTAATATTATTATTATCATTTTATTTGTTACACAAGCAGCACAATCCAAGATCAATTTATACGTAGTAATGATTCAGTGGATATATGAAATAATTACCTACAGCTGGTTAATTTACATACTACATACTTATTATTTTAACCTATATATACAGTTAATTTTTACCTTCAAGTTTAACAGTTTTTCATTCAATTCTGACTCCATCCTTGATTTTTCTCGTGCAACTAGTAAACCATAGGCTAAAATAAATAATTAAATGAATAAATTTATCATACCGTTCTCTCCTTCTTAGTTAATTATGTCATTACTGTTCTTTATGTTATGCTGTCTCCGTTAATTATCTATGACCCCCATCGAACCAAAATGATTAGTAATATGTGTGTGTCTGTGTGTGTATATAAAATATGTTTGATGCTGCAGGGTTGTGATGCTTCAATATTGCTGAGCCATAAAGGCAGCGAAAGGAGAGCCAAGGTGAGCAAGACACTGAGAGGCTTCAGAATCATCGATGAGATCAAGGCTGAGGTTGAGAAGAAATGCCCTAAAACTGTATCATGTGCTGACATTCTGACAGCAGCAGCTAGAGATGCAACAGTAGTAGCCGGAGGCCCATTCTGGGAAGTCCCGTTTGGCCGAAAAGACGGAAAGATTTCCAGTGCAAGAGAAGCAAATCGCCTTGTTCCTCAGGGACACGAAAATGTCACAACTTTGATCCAAATTTTCCGAGATCATGGCTTGAACATTCTTGACCTGGTCGTCCTCTCAGGGGCACATACTATTGGCAGAAGCTCTTGCGACGCCATAAATCATAGGCTCCATAACTTCAATGGTACGCGAAAAGCTGATCCTTCACTTGATACAAAGTATTTGAACTCGTTGAAGAAAAAATGTGCTGCTAGCAGTCATGTCTATGTTGATCTTGATGCAACAACGCCTAGGATTTTCGACACAGCTTATTACACCAATCTTGGGAGGAATATGGGATTGTTATCGACCGATCAACTGTTGAATTCTGATGCAAGAACTGGACCATTTGTTTCAGTACTGGCCTCTCAGCCATTAGTTTTCTCCTCCCAATTTGCGGCGTCAATGGTCAAACTTGGTAACATTGGAGTGCTCGCTCGCCCCAACGAAGGTGAAATCAGATTCAAGTGCAGTTCTGTCAATCGAGCTTATTAATGAAGGGTCGTCTACTCATCATTATCTATCTATATGCATTCACATAATTTCATTTGATTTGTTTTGCAAATTTTATTTGAATTTTATTGACATTTTGAGAAATATGCATTGCTTTTCCTTACAATAACACAACACACGCGCACATATGATCGCGCTTAATTTGGCCTTGTAAATTGTAAGGGACATTAATTCTTCTGTTATTGGAAATGGAGCTTTGTACTATCCTATATGTAATTAAGAAAAGAGAATTAAAAAAAATGTATATATATATGAGTAATTATTTGACCATTACAGCATTTGAATCATTCAAAAGAAAGAAGGAGAACTATATTCATTCTAACTTTTAATTAAAGGTAAGAATCATCATAATGTAACTATCTGCTATATTCTTTTAAAAAATAAAAATTCTGATTTAACTCTTTATAAATTTTCATGAGAGCTAAAATAGCTTTATTATTTAACAAATGAGGCGAAAACACAAAAAAAAAGACCCTCCATTTTGCCATTGTTACATACAATAAACTAAACGCTAATTTGGTAATGTAATAACTTTTAAAATAATTATTATTAACTATATTGTAAAAATAATCATGTAAAGAAAACCAGCTAAATGTTTAGTAAATTTATTTCTAGTACTGTGAGTTTTAAAAATAATCGTATATGTTTATTAAATCTTATCGTTGAATTATTGTAAGAATACAAATGACTAAAATATATATAATGTTAGAATAAAATTTATTATGTATTCATAAACATGTATATATAATTTTTCTTTATCGTGTGTATATAATTGATAACTAATTTTTTTTATCTCGGTATAATAATAATAATAATAATAATAATCTATTTAATTTTAATAATTTTATTCCCTTATTGAATAAGGATAATTTTAAAATTTGTAATATATGTGAGGATATATAAAAATAATTCTCAAAATTAGATTTTTAAAAGCCACTCATCTCTTACTTTCAAAATTTATTGTAAGATGAGGTGATTTACTAAAATAATATTTTTAAAAAATTTAGCAAATACTAAGGCCAATTTTGGGATAGCGATGGCTGATGAAATAAACTACTTCTGTTGTATAGATGAAACAAATTGCTAATTACAAAAGTAGCTTGTTGTTTAATAAATTGTGTTGTTGCAATTATTGTGAGTCTGAAAAGCATGGTACATGTCTTTAGTAAATTTTATTACGAAAGTATTGTTTTATTATATAATGACCAAAATAAACATAAGGTTAATTTCGTTTTTATTTTTTAGAATATGTTTATCAAGTGTTTAGACATGCCTTGTTTATTGTTAAAAACATATAAAATTACATCAAGTGAAAAAAAAGAAAAACAATTGTTGGTGGTAAAATATGGACTAGAGGTATTGAGGGCATGACACATGGGGAGTATGATTCAAAACTATGAAAAGGCTAAAGGGGAATCTGAAGAGGGAGGACGAAGGTGAAGACCTTAAAGAAACGGGAAGATCTCACATGGGGAATGTGACTCAAGACTGTGATGAAGAATAAAAGGGAAGTTGAATAGGGGAAGATGAAATGTATACCTAGGTCACAACATGTCTATACATGATCACGGGACAGGGACAACCATGCCAACACTATCAGGCCACGCCATTATAGTACGGTCCCCACTTCAACTATCTCCAAAATATCCCTTTGCAAGCCACCAAAGTCTAAAATGACGAAAGGAGATCACAGACAAACTTCCTGCACTCCCTTTAGTAAAATCAGGTGCTCCCAAGCCCGATTGGCTTATTCAAAATAAGTCAATTGAAGTTATGAACATATTGCTTGCACAAATTGTCCCTTAATTGATAGTTTTCCAGCCAAAGCAAGCTTAAAAGCCTCCACAAAAGAAGCCAAATTACTTAAAAACCCTAACTAAGTAGGGAATTCACAAACAACGGCCTGCCACGCATCCACAAGGACGCAAAGATGCCCTCAGGGGCACTCCACATAAAAAGGTCAGGTTGGTTCTCACAAGGGAGATAAGTCACTTATTCACCAAAGGCACTTAACTTTTCTTCTATTCTAGGGTTTCTTAGAAATCCAGCACCTCCTTCAACCTCCCACATAATTGACTGTTGGAGTGCCATTGCTAGCCACTGTTGGCATCGCCTCTAACGGTTGTTTCTTGTGATTTCAAGTTCGTCTCAGCTATTATTACTCCATATAACTATTTTCAGTCAACCCAACCTTCATTTTCACCCAGAAACCATCTCTAGAGGGGAAGAATTGTCAATTGCAAGGAAGCTCTTATAGTGTTTTTGGTTGAACCAAAATAGGACCTAAACAACAATTAAATACAATCTAATGAACTTCATAATTTGTTATATAAAATATGATAAAATATTTTATACTAATATATAATTTAAATATAATAAAAAGTAATATACATTACATTCACATTAAACTTGTTAGAATAATAATACTCAAATTTTCTATTTCTTATAATCTAGAACCATTATTCTTAAGTGTCATTGTCTCTTTCTATTCCTTCATGGAAGATTAAACTCCGATCATATTTAAATACTATCAAAATGAAGATCACATTAATACCATTGTTGCAATGACATAATTTCTATTAACGTAATTTGATTGCAACATTAGTATGATATATAATGGTTTATATATTAGATTTGTTAAAAAAAAAGACATAACTGTCTTTTTGTTAAAATATTAAGGTTTGTAATAAGAATTTTAGAAACATGTAGGACTCTTTATCTGCTTTTAAAAACTGTTGTCAAAGCAGAGAAAATTATAAAAAAAAATTTACAAAATTTATCAAACACTATTTTTGTCAAAAATTGTCAAATAAATAGCTTGTTGAGTTTCAACATTAGTTCCAAACATGACCTAAATTTAACTTTTAATTGATTAAAATTAATTAAAAAATCATTAAGATTAGATTTGTCAATATATTAACTTTTGAATCTTTCAAAAACGATTCCAAATGGGCGTTAATTATAATATCGTGAAATATACTAATAATTTTGTTCTCTTTCTCATATTCCATTTATCACTTAATAATACATATATTCGCATACTAACCTCAACAAAAAATTTTAATTTAGGATCTCAAATTTTATAAAATCAGAGATCCCTTATTTACAATGTTGTTAATACGTATGAACAAAAAAAAAAAAAAACTGATTTACAATATTCTAAATATGCGTCCCGAACTAAAAGCTCTCTTAATATCAAATGTCAAATTTATAATTTTGTATAATGTTTTTAGGTCCACAGCTGCTACACGTTTGATGTTTGCAAAATTGACATTCTCTCATATATTATTGTGTACTATATAAATAATTTCATCACCCACGTTTTCAAATGATGGTGATAATTTCAAGAGATTATCAAGACAAGTCATTTTTTAATCCAACTCTTAAGGTTTTTTTTTTTTTTTTTGGGCTTCACTACAGGCTGAATTCAATTGAAAAAAATAAAAAATGAGAAAAAAAATCCGCACTGCAACTAATTAATTTGTTGTAATTTCCTTAAAATAAATAAATTAATAAGTACAAAATAAATCAAATCAAACTCTTTACGGCTAATATTTATAATTAATCATAAAAAAAAACAGTTTCCTGACAGATAATTAATTACTAAATAAATCAAATTTTCATCATCCTCCTTTTTATAAACTTCGCCTTTTCAACGACCAGCCATTCAAGTAGATCAGATCAAATCCAACACTCGAGATCCAAAAGAAAGAAACGTTTCTTTTGAGATTATCAGAAGAGGAAAACAAAATGACGAAAAAAGCGGTGTTAATAGGCATAAACTACCCGGGAACGAAAGCGGAGCTGAAGGGGTGCGTTAACGACGTTAAACGGATGTATGCATGTTTGGTGGATCGTTACGGATTCTCGGAGGAGAACATAACGGTGTTGATCGATACGGATGATAGGTCTACCCAGCCGACTGGGCGGAATATTAGGAGGGCTTTGGGCAATTTGGTGCGATCGGCTGAGCCCGGTGACGTGCTGTTTGTTCACTACAGCGGGCATGGGACCAGGCTTCCTGCTGAGACTGGGGAGGACGACGATACTGGTTATGATGAGTGCATTGTTCCTTCTGATATGAATCTTATTACTGGTCTGTCAATTCTCCTATTTTGTTAATCTACTCAAGATTTTAGTTTACTTGTGTTTCTGTTTTCAAAAAGGATGGATACATTTTTAAAAAAAAAATTATTTTCTATGATGAGATAGGAGGGTTAGAATCAAAATTTGGAACTAAGATGTAATGTTTAAATAATTTTCTGACAATTCGGCGTTGTTTCCTGACTGGAGATTTGTTTTGAGGACTTCTACAGAATGATCCAGATTTCCTTCCTTCTTGTTCTAATTTTTTTGTTTGTCAGTCGATCAAGTCATTTTTCTGTCTAACTTTTAAGCTGACTAATTCAAAATTCCTTGGCTTCTGAGTCCCTTGTATAGTGTATCCACTAAGGACAAAATTTAACCTTTTTTTTTTCTTGCTGTCACGTTTTCTCTTTGTTTGGATGATAAATTATGCTGTTTGATGATTCAACGAGAGATTTTAGATTCTGACTATAAAATGTGAACCACTTTGTGCACAGATGATGATTTCAGGGAGTTTGTAGACCAAATCCCACCAGGTTGTGAGATAACAGTTGTATCTGATTCTTGCCATAGTGGTGGCCTTATTGATGAGGCTAAGGAACAGATTGGGGAGAGCACAAGGCGTGATGAAGAGGAAGAATCTGGTTCTGGTTTTAACTTCAAAAGCTTCTTGCACAAGAAAGTGGAAAATGCATTTGAATCTCGTGGAATTCACATTCCTTCTGGGCTGCGCCATCACCGCCCTCATCTCATGAAGATGTTGAAGATCGTGAAGTTGAAGCCGGATATGGTGAGGGAGGTTATCATAAGAACAAGTCCCTACCCCTCTCAACACTTATTGAAATACTCAAGCAGCAAACTGGTAAAGATGACATTGACGTCGGGAAGATAAGGCCAACCCTTTTTGATATGTTTGGGGAAGATGCGACCCCAAAAGTGAAGAAGTTCATGAAGGTCCTTCTTAACAAACTTAAGCAAGGGGATGGTGAAAGTGGGGGTGGTGGGTTTTTGGGCATGGTAGGTAGTCTCGCTCAAGAATTTCTAAAGCATAAGCTGGAAGAGAGTGATGAGAGTTATGCAAAACCTGCCTTGGAGACTGAAGTGGGCAGCAAGAAGGATGTTTATGCTGGAGGAAGCAAGCGCTCACTTCCTGATGGTGGGATTTTGGTCAGTGGATGTCAGACTGACCAAACTTCTGCTGATGCCAGCCCTTCTGGGAAGGCTAGCGAAGCTTACGGAGCTCTCAGCAATGCAATTCAGATAATTATTGCTGAATCAGATGGTGCAGTGACTAACCGGGAGCTTGTTTTGTCCACTAGGCAGATGTTGAAGAAGCAGGGATTCACTCAGCAACCTGGCCTTTATTGCCATGATAATCATGTTGATAAGCCGTTTATCTGCTGATACGAGCGGGTGCTTTTGGGGTTCAGGAGATCGAATAATTTAAACAGTTTGCAGGGTTTGTTGTGCTCTTTATGGATATGGTTTGAGTTTCATGTAGAATAAAATCTTAAACAACAGCTTGCTTGTTTAAGTCTTCACATCTTTTGCCTCGGTCTTTGTCGAATTAATCTTGGTCCTTGAATGAAAGTTTTTAAACGTGTTTTTTAATCTTTGAGATAATAAGGCCGTTTGCTCATAATTCCGGCCAAAAAACTTGTATTTCAGCTATTACTCAAGTAAGAATTTGTTGGAGACATACAAAGATAAGCTCAAGAAGAACTAAGAACTATTAACTAATACAAGACTGGTAACCTATTATTTGTCATTGGCCTTCATGACTGTGTTAGTAATTTACAAAATTATAAGCCAAAAAATAGAGCATTGAGTAGAAAAAATCAATATGAATGAGACTGCACAATTCCATATAAGTTTCTTCTTCCTCAAGGGCAAGGCCTGTGCTGGTTTCTTAATTTTACGGCAGTTACATGGCTGTTACATGCAAAAATACCAGAACTGCATCTCAATCATCGATATCTTGAACCCATGCCAAATCTGCGACCAATGCTTTCAAGTGAGGTCTTTTTATTTTTTCTATCACTGGTATACCATCAATGTAAAATTTCCACATCTGATTCTAATATAGTTTTGGTGTGTGTATGTCAGAGAGAGAGAGAGAGAGATAAACCTTGTAGCACTGTCTCAACTGCTGCATTTGGGACCAAAAGCCCAACAATTCGCTTATTATCTGCAGTGGTTTCTAGACGGACAACCCGGAGCCGTTTATGGCTTTGGCGAGCCTGTAGAATTCCGTTTACATTACATCAATGTTGAAAAGGTTTCACAGCAAAGCTATGCAGTCTACTTTTGAGGGAAAAGTATGGTGCAATATCATTTTTACAATTGCGTAACAATCTAACCCCAGGCACCCCAAGTGACATTTACAGCGGCACTCAATTGCTCGAAATCTGGTAACTGAAGATTGACAGATTGCTTCACACCAAATATTATCCTAAAGCTAATTTTTACCACTTCCTAAGACAAACCCAAAACTTCCCACAAACCAATCAGTAAAACAACCTTTTAGCTAAGTAGAAGTTAGTAGCATAACATCCACCAACATATTTTTTTAATAATCCTCGCATGAGTACCATAAAATTCTGTAATCCATATGGATATTGGAAAAGTGAGGAAACCCCAATTAATGAACATTTTTGTCATGCAGCCAACGGAATCAAGGAAAAGAAGCAGTGTAGGCTAGTTAGTCATTACCTGCTTAGAAAGGGCCTTCTCGATAGTGCCCCAAACAGGAAGAATGAGGCCACCCAAAACATTTACTTCTTGTATTCTTCGGCCTACTGTGCAGTAGTTGGCAAGCTTACATTTGGGGCCATGCATACACTGCAAGAAAAGATAACTGTAAGATGTGGAAAAAGTTGTTGAATCAGCAAACTTGTTAAATTTTATGTAACTTTTTCTGTATGATCTTGTTATGGTCCAAGCCTGATAAACGGGATTATCCTGTTCTTATCAATTAATGATTTTACATGAGAAACATTAACTTAAACAATTCAAGAAAAAGAATTCAGGATATAAAGCAAGACAAAATATACAAAGAATAAACTATCAATAAAAAAAATATAAAGCAAGGTTCTACACGGTTCTGGTTTTGAAGGTTGTTCCAACAGGCCACCCAGTCACACCCAACCAACACATGTAATTACAGAATCAATCCCATTGGATTGACAAATCATTCCTTTTCAAGATTAGTCTCCAATGAATTGATTATGATAAAGCATTAACTAAGGCAAGTATTGAACATTTTTACCATGGCAAAGTATTAACTATAACCAAATTGAAATTAGTAAATGAAAAAGAAAAGACAATGAACCCTCTAAAAATTAAGATTCCCAGCCATCTTACAACCAATAATGAAAACTGGTTTTTCATACAACAACTATACTAAGTAGCATCGATATATTTTAGATAAGAAGGCTCGTGCAATATGTTTTCATTAGGTCTAGACCTATGTCAACAAACCACTTGATGGAATAATAATAATACACATACAAACCCCTTATACAAACTATTTGATATATACAAATTGACATGACATAAATTTAGTAAACAATTGAAAAGACAAAAGTCAATGGAATGAATAAGAACAAAGAATATGTAATAGTGCAACATCACATTTTCATGAAATAATTTGTATAAGGAATCTGTGTCTGTAGAATTATTCTAATAAACATTTGCACACAAAGAAACTAACTATACCGTGATACATATGTTGTCGTTATTTGGATATACCTGTTTAGATGAAACTTCATATTCGTCTTCCCAACCAGAGCGAGCCTTCTCTATTGATGACAATTTCCTGTATTTATTTTTCAATTCTGCCAAAGGCATTTCCCTGTAGAAATAGAAATTCTGACTAGTAAACATAAAAGTTTAGTAGAAAGGTTGAAGAGGCCAGTAATTATTAAATTTCATACCTCAGGGACTCCCCTACAGCAGGACGGACAATTTTATACATTCCAGAAGCTGCAGTACTGGAACAGAATTTAACATGAACACAGTGGAAAAAAAGGCTCATCAGGCAGTAGAAATATGCATGCAATAACATCAGACACAAATAAAAACTGTGGGAAAACCACACAGAAGAACAAACAACCTCTTCATCCAACCAATATCAAGCATCTAGATATCTTTTCCAAATTTAATTTTCCACAACTTTTGGTTGATATCTTATTGTCACAGAAGTTAGCATTGATGTCTTAAACCCTAAACCCTAAACAAAAAGGTTTTCATTTCTAAAAGAAAATGAACAATAAAGAAGTGAAGGAAAAAAAAAATATTACTATTACAAAAAGGCAGACCAAGATTCACTAAAAACATCAATACAAAGTGTTGAAAATAAAGATTCAAAGTTAGGATTTATTTGTAATCTAGCCTATTTTAGGAATAAGTTAAATTATAATGGGAAGATTCATTAGGATTCTTTCCAGATTTTGTTTCCTATTATTTAGGAAAGGATAGATGTAGTCTCCTATTTTCTCTCCTATTTTGCTGTATATATTCCCTGTACATACTGTTCTGGAGAGTAAGAAAAAGAAGAACCAATTCATAGTTTTCTTCATGGTATCAGAGCTAGGCTCTAAACCCTAGTTCTCCTATCAGCCGCCATTTCCTTCTCCTCTACCACCTTTTTTTTTTTCAACAGTATCCACCTTTCTTCCTCTCCCATCAGTTGTATTCTCTGTAGCAAAATACGGGATGGCTTCCTCATCATCCTCCGTTACAGTATCACAGTCTAAAGGAAACGTGGAGACTGCAACTCATGGTGGAATTGATTCTTCACCGATCTTAATTACCAGTCATAAATTGAACGGCCACAATTATCTCCAGTGGTCACAATCTGTCATGATGTTCATATGTGGCAAGGGTAAGGATGAATATCTCACGGGTGAGGCGGCCATGCCAGAGGTGTCAAACCCTAGTTTCAAAAGGTGGAAATCAGAGAACAACATGATCATGTCATGGCTTATCAATTCCATGAACAATGATATTGGTGAGAATTTTCTTCTGTTTGGGACTGCAAAGGACATATGGGATGCTGCAAAGGAAACCTATTCTAGCTCTGAGAACACATCAGAGTTATTCCAGATTGAAACCATCCTCCATGACTTCCGCCAAGGAGAACAATCTGTCACTCAGTACTTTAATACTCTGACTAGGCATTGGCAACACCTTGATCTATTTGAAACATACCCTTGGAAGTGCACCGACGATACAACCTTATACAAGAAGATTGTGGAACAGAAGAGAACGTTTAAATTTCTCCTCGGACTCAATAAAGATCTTGATCAGGTTAGGAGCCGTGTGCTCGGGACAAAGCCTCTACCGCGCCCTCGTGAAGCCTTTTCTGAAGTTAAGCGTGAAGAAAGTAGGAAAAAGGTGATGATGGGGTCATCAGAACCAACACTGGACGCCTCTGCACTTGCTGCCCGTGCATCCAACTCTATAGGGGTTAGTGAAAATCGTACAAAGAAAGAAAGACCATGGTGCGATCACTGTCGTAAGGCAGGCCACTATAAGGAGAGTTGCTGGAAAATTTATGGCAAACCTGCTGATTGGAAACCTCGTTCCAAAGGTGACCGTGAATCTCGTGCTCATGCAGCATCCACCACGGACAATCAGGCCCTACCCGAGCCAAATCCATTCAGCAAGGAGCAAATGGAGATTCTTCAAAAGCTTTTCGATCAAGCCACTTTGAACTCCAATGCAGGGACAAGTCTAGTGGCTCAGAAAGAGACTCATTCAGCATTTGCAGCCACTAATGGAACAAGCAAACCCTGGATAATTGACACTGGTGCTTCTGATCACATGACTGGAGATGCCTCAATGTTGCAGGATTATAAAGCTAGCATCAACAGCACTTCAGTTCGGATCGCAGATGGCTCTCACACAAAAATAGCAGGGACAGGTTCTATCAGACTCACTAAGGAGTTACACCTTAATTCTGTACTTTATGTGCCTAATTTGGCTTGCAATTTACTTTCAATCAGTAAATTCACTCATGATCAGAATTGTGTAACTAAATTCTATCCAAATATGTGTGTTTTTCAGGACTTGGATTCGGGGAAGACGATTGGCAGTGCTGAGCTATGTTCTGGACTCTATCTACTCAAAAGCGATCAATCCTCCTTCATAAAAGATTCGAGAGCAAATTGTGCCAAGTCCAATAATCTGTCAACTAGTTATCCTCACTCTATTGTTAGTCCAAATGTCAATAACGATAGTGAAATTGTTCTGTTACACTATCGATTAGGTCATCCTAGTTTCATGTATCTCGCAAAAATTTTTCCCAATCTATTCATCAATAAAAACCCTTTATCCTTTCATTGTGAAATTTGTCAATTTGCAAAACATACTCGAAATGTCTATTCAAGTGTTAAGTATAAGCCTTCTCGTCCATTTGCTTTAATTCACAGTGATGTGTGGGGTCCCTCAAGAATTAAAAATGTTTCTGGGGCTCGCTGGTTTTTGTCATTTGTGGATGATCATACTCGTCTCACTTGGGTGTTTCTCATGAAAAACAAATCCGAAGTTAGTCAAATCTTCCAAAACTTTAACGCCATGATTCAAACCCAATTCAATACAAAAATCCAAGTCCTTAAAACCGACAATGCCAAGGAATATTTCAAAGACTCCCTCAACTCATATCTTCTCCATCACGGCATTCTTCACATCAGTTCTTGTGTTGACACCCCGCAACAAAATGGGGTCGCTGAACGCAAAAACAGACACCTTCTTGAAGTGGCTCGCTGTCTTTTGTTCTCATCTCATGTTCCTAATTTTTTCTGGGGTGAAGCTGTTCTCACTGCAGCCTACTTAATCAACCGAATGCCTTCTAGAGTCTTGGGGTTTCATTGCCCAAGAAAAGTTCTTCTCAATTTCTTTCCACACACTAGGATTGTTTCAGCAGATTTACCACAAAAAATATTCGGTTGCACAGCATATGTCCATGTTCACTCTCAACACAGGACTAAACTTGATTCCCGATCTCTCAAGTGTATATTTTTAGGCTATTCTCCACATAAAAAAGGATACAAATGCTATTCTCCTCACACCAGAAAAATATACATTTCCAGAGATGTAACATTTGTTGAAAACCTGCCTTTCTATTCCAAAACTGCTGTTCAGGGAGAGAGTACGAGCGAACATCAGCCTTGGGAATCTTCTTGGCAATCTTGGCTGGAAACCCCTCATGAAAACCCTCATAACTCAACCACCACACATGATCAATCTATCCAACAGCCACAATCAGCAATCCTCCCAACATCTTCACAACCTTTTGAGTCATCTGAGTCCTCCCAACCACAATCAGCCGAGTCACCCCGTCATCCATCAGCTCATCAACTACAGCCTCTAATCTCACCTCGTCCACAGCTTGCTGTTGATAATCTCAATGTTTATAGGAGGAGAAGAACTAGAGAGCAGATAGAGCACAGAACTCAGCCACATGTCCAAGAAACTGAACCAAATCTAAGCTCTTGTGAAGACAACACAGGTATGGATAGTCTTGCCTCGGTTGAGTTCATGGTTCCAAGTGTTGATGATTCTAATAAATCAATTGCAGAAAGAAAGGGGGTTCGAAGTTGCACCACTCATCCAATTGCCAAATATGTCTCATATGATGGTTTGTCCTCATCATACCGAGCCTTTGTTTCTTCTTTAGATAATCTACATGTTCCCAACAATATACAAGAGGCTCTCGGTCATCTTGAGTGGAAGAGAGCTGTTCATGAAGAAATACATGCTCTTGAGAAAAATGATACATGGGTTATAACAGATCTTCCTGCAGGGAAACGACCAGTTGGATGTAAGTGGATTTTTACTGTTAAATACAAGGCAGATGGAAGTGTTGAGAGGCTCAAAGCTCGTCTTGTAGCTAAAGGGTTCACACAGTCATATGGGATTGATTATCTTGAAACCTTTGCTCCAGTTGCGAAGCTCAACACCATCAGAATCTTGCTCTCCTTAGCAGTAAATCTAGATTGGTACTTATACCAACTAGATATAAAAAATGCGTTTCTCAATGGCGATCTTGAAGAAGAAGTGTTTATGGAAGTTCCCCAGGGTCTTGATCTGAAACTTACTGGAAATAAAGTGTGCAAGCTCAAGAAATCTTTGTATGGGCTTAAACAATCCCCTCGAGCATGGTTTGATAGATTTGCGAAGGCAGTTGTGAGACTTGGTTACACTCAGTGTCAGGCAGATCACACTCTATTCCTCCGAACATCACAAGCAAAGAAGATCTCTCTCCTAATCGTATATGTTGATGACATCATTCTCTCAGGAAATGATGAGGAAGAACTGCAGAAGTTGAAGAAACAGCTAGCTCAGGAATTTAAAGTTAAAGATCTAGGGAATCTGAAATATTTTCTTGGGATGGAGGTGGCAAGATCTAGAAAGGGAATTGTTGTCTCCCAGAGGAAATACACCCTGGACCTACTAAAGGAGACTGGTATGATTGGGTGCAAACCAGTAGATACTCCTATGGATCCCTACAAGAAACTAGGCTCAGTTGAGAATAGTGTCCCAGTCAATAGGGAGAGATATCAAAGGCTGGTTGGTTGTTTAATCTATCTCTCACATACTCGTCCGGACATAGGCTTTGCTGTTAGTGCTGTGAGCCAATTCATGCACAATCCTACAGAGGAACACATGGATGCAGTCTTTAGAATTTTGAAGTATCTAAAGATGACACCTGGAAAAGGATTGTTTTTTAAGAAATCAGAATATAGGAATATTGAGATCTACTCCGATGCAGACTGGGCTGGAGACGTCACAAATAGAAGATCAACATCTGCTTACTGTTCCTATGTTTGGGGAAATCTAGTAACCTGGAGGAGTAAGAAACAATCAGTTGTAGCTAGGAGTAGTGCAGAAGCAGAGTTCAGAGCTTTGGCAAATGGAATCTGTGAAGGAATTTGGATAAAGCGTGTACTCAAGGAACTCGGTGTGTGCAGCCTTTCATCCATTCTAATGAGGTGTGACAATCAAGCAGCAATCAGCATCGCAAAAAACCCAGTGCATCATGATCGAACCAAACATGTCGAGCTTGATAGGCACTTCATCTCAGAGAAGGTCACTAGTGGAAGTGTGGAACTAAAGTACATTCCAACTAGACAACAAATTGCAGACATCCTTACTAAAGCACTGCCAAGACCTAACTTTGAAGACTTAAGTAACAAGCTGGGTTTGTATGATATACACACACCAGCTTGAGGGGGAGTGTTGAAAATAAAGATTCAAAGTTAGGATTTATTTGTAATCTAGCCTATTTTAGGAATAAGTTAAATTATAATGGGAAGATTCATTAGGATTCTTTCCAGATTTTGTTTCCTATTATTTAGGAAAGGATAGATGTAGTCTCCTATTTTCTCTCCTATTTTGCTGTATATATTCCCTGTACATACTGTTCTGGAGAGTAAGAAAAAGAAGAACCAATTCATAGTTTTCTTCACAAAGGAAATCATAGATATGAAAGATTCAGTGAATTGCATAAAAAATAATAGAAAAAAAAGGGTACCTCTCAAATGCTAAAATGAAGTGACGCCTTCCCAACCATTCTCTCTTAGATTCATAGAATCCATCATTAGCTGAACCAAGCCCATCCTTTTGCTTCTCGTCTAGCTTAGTACTAGCAGACTAACACAAAAAGGAATTCCAAATTGGGCAGAAAAATTATAAGATTCCAGTTAAATAGAAAAGAAAGGGGAGGGAGGGGGGGGGGGGGGGTGTACCTCCCATGTGATTCCACGATCCAGAGTGAAAGTAAAGAGCATAGTCGACGCCCCAGACATGTTATCAACATGAACAGTCTGGAACAAAATGATTATTAGTACGACTAAAAGCATAACATAGCAAGAGATCAAGCAAGAAAGTGAACCTTTGGAGTTCCTTGCAGTTCAATAATGTTAGCTTTCATATCAACAATCCCCGAATCAAGATTTCCTTCTATACGTGCATTCTGAACAAGAAGATCCAAGATGCTGATGAACAACTCAAATAGTCTGCATCGAGATGGTCGCAATTAGAATATTAAGTAAAAATTCTAACTGAACAGGCACATCCTTTTTAAAATGAAACATAGTTGACCTATTCTGAATATCAGGTGGCAGTCCCAAGAGCCGATTAAGGAAACGTCCAACATCGTGCATGTCTGAATCAATTATACGACCCGACAACTTTCCATAATCTTTCCCATTACCTACAACGAATGTATGATTGTGACTGTTATGAAATAAAAATAATTAAAACAATATACACCAAGCATATGTATAGGAATCAATCTCTAAAATAAGTTAAAGAAAGAATGACATAATCGATGAATAGGACAGTTTGGCATTTTTAATCCATTTGACGGTTGAGAAAAATATCCCTGAAGAAATTACCGAGGACTGTGTCCCTAACTATGCCAACAGACACAAGAGCAGCTTTCGCCTTTGTCATAAAATCTTGAATCGTTTCTGGTTTTTCAGATGAACATCCAGGAGGTACAACTGGCAAGACATCCTGAAAATTGAATCATAATTATTCCTCAGAATATCCAGTTTCTATTAATTTTCCTTTTCTATTTTTCCCTATTATTCAAAACATAAAGAGAGATTATATAATAATATCACATGTAGATTATCATCACCTGCTCCATTATTCCTCTATACATCATCATCAAGGCCTTTTTCCCGAAAGCACTATCATAATTATATGCACTCAAGGATAGTCCAGCCCTGCCGCATCCAACCAAGAAATGAGAAAAGCATAGACTTTCAACAAAGAAAAGACTGGTTCAAGACTGAACCAATGCAAAACCCTCCACAACAACCAAAAGGAAGAAGTGTCCAACCTACCTGCGGTCTCCCTGAGTTAAGGCTCCAAGAGATTCTAATCTCTTGGCAACAATGGATGCAAATCGGCGTTCTCCACCAAGATTGGTAAAGATTATCCTGCAAAATATACCAGAAAATATCATATATTTTTCCTAGATGCCTGTTCAAGAACTGCCAATAAATATCTTCACAGCAACCAAACCTGATCTTACATCAATGAGATCAGAACAATTTCATGATTCAAGTATATTAATCATACCAATAATAAACTAACGATAAAAAGAGGTGATAGAGACATTTGATGATTCCCATATGATACATCCCGTGCCTTTAGAAGAAGAAGAAGAAATTGCAACAAAGTGTCCAAAACCAAAACTTGATTTATAACCAACTTCAGTCACATCAACAGTGCATATTCCGAAAATACTGGGTTACACATAAAACCTTCCTTCTAAGTATATCAGCAGCCACAGCTTATTACTCACAGGCTAGGGTTCATCGAACTTGACACATATCCTGGGTGCTCTAATCTAATGCCTACACCAGCTACAGACCAAACTGTCTCATGGCGTTCTGTAACTCATAAACAACAACAACTCACAAGTTCCAATTCCCCAACTTCTTGTCATTGTAACTCCTTCCTCAGCCATATCCTTCTACTTTCTACCTTCTACCACTGTAACCTTTAAAGCTACCAATAAACATTGATTGATAGTGCTCAAGTTAGTTTTCCACTTATCCATCTCAACATCCTTATTCCTTGACACATTTCCTAGATTCTCTGTCATTCTACACATCACAGACCCTGTTGAATCAACAGATTATTACAGTATGAAGATTAACCTAACATTAACAGGAATTTACAGCTTATATAAAATCATAGATTTCCTTCATCACGCTCTAGTTCTAATCGTTATTGCACCTGTTCGCAATTGAGTAACACGTGCCAAAAAATCCAACTTGACTCACTCCACTTATATTGCCCAAACCACGAATCAATCAAACCACCCTGATTGATGTTCAGCTTGCTATAGACCTCCATAAAAATTCAATAATTAAGAACTTTTTTCTTTCTTTTCCCCCCAATTTCATAATTTGGAAGCCAAAGCCACTGTCACACAGTGAAGTAGCAATGGCAGCTAATACAAAAAAAGGTGGGAAGAGAAGTTATATTTCTTTCAATAAAAATAGGGAAGCATGAAACTGATAATGTTTGGTCCACCTATATTCAGGAGCTGAAGCTTGATTTGATCGATGAGTTCTTCCAAACTGCTGTATTGCTCTGTCAGCACTCCAAGGAAGCTCCAAAGTTATATGAACCCTTCTTTTCTGTCATAAAAAGAGTCAGACGGAAAAGGAACGAAAAATGTTACATGGACTTGCATATCTGAAAAACCCTCTAAAAATAATGAATTCAATTCTTGACTGCAGAAGCATTTGGATAGCATCTAACTTTAGAAACTTTCAAGGAATGGTGCGGTGAAAACTGGAAAACTTCCACATGGTGAGGCATACCTGATTTGCTGCCCTTCTATCCGCTTGTAAAGAAACACCAGCAGATCCAGCTTCTGATATGATTGCAACAAGCTTCTTACCATCCATAAAGAGCTGCTTCTCATGCATGTTGACCATTTCCATGGTGACTTCCTTTCTAAAGTATAAAACATATGGAAGTTAAGGTAGAGTGAAATGGCAAGCAGATTCACAATGAGGGTGGGAAAAAACACTTACGTGTTCCGTGCCTGATAAGTTACACCTTTTCCACTGGAGGCTCTTACAAGCATGCCTCTCCTCCCCGTCATTTCTGCAACCTTGTCAGGACCTCCAAGCTGCAGTCACATTACATGTATGGTAAAAAATGATAAAGCATGACAGTAGAAAACATAGCTCAGAGCATAAAGATAAAAAAATTCCAGTGAATTTGTTTTTCCAGCAAAACAAGCTTTAATATAAAAGAATGCCAAGGTTAAAGTTAGAGGAAAACAGATCCCGTCATTTCTGCAACCTTTGCGGGACCTACAAGCTGCAGTCACATTACACGTGAGGTAAAAATGATAAAGCATGACAGTAGAAAACATAGCTCAGAGCATAAAGATAAAAAAATTCCAGTGAATTTGTTTTTCCAGCAAAACAAACTTTAATATAAAAGAATGCCAAGGTTAAAGTTAGAGGAAAACAGATCCCGTCATTTCTGCAACCTTTGCGGGACCTCCAAGCTGCAGTCACATTACACGTGAGGTAAAAAATGATAAAGCATGACAGTCGAAAACATAGCTCAGAGCATAAAGATAAAAAAATTCCAGTGAATTTGTTTTTCCAGCAAAACAAACTTTAATATAAAAGAATGACAAGATTGAAGTTAAAGAGGAAAACAGATGGATAAAAACTGAAACAAAAACTTTATCAATATCAACATGGATTTTGATGTAGTGAATCTCTACATGTCAGTTCTTTATTGTGCCAATAGGGACTGGCATGTCTCCCATCCAATCAGAAACAAATACACACAAGCCAAGGAGAGGAGAAGGGGAGACAAAGGAAAGAAAGAGAGAGGAGAGGCATTTAAGGACACATGACCCCCACCTGATCAACAATATCATCCAAAGGATTATTTGGAAAATCCATAGAACGAATTATATCCAAAATTTTTGACTTGCGCTCCAAAGCTGCTTCATACCTAAATTTATAGACCAATGATTATTTCATTTAACAAATAGAAATTCAATAAACCCATCACCAACAGCCCCCAGAAGCACAGCAGCCTTAAATTTGCGACAATAACAAAACATAAGCAAAAGCAAATATGAAACATGGAGCAATTATGAAACCTCTTCAAGAGTTCCGTTAAATATGCATGTCTTGATTGAAGATATTCCTCAGTTTTTTCCTTGCAAGAATGACATGACCAATCACTGGGTATTACATCTGTAATAGGTGGGACTAAGCACCCTGAGTGAACCAGTTGACCGCAGCAGGAACATTGGAGCAATTTCTTTCTTTCCTGGAATCAAACATACTGTACTATTTAACATATTGAAGACCAATCAAGCTTTGAAAACATCTAAACCTTCATAAACATTTTACCTCTTCCGAGTTGCAAATCTCACAGATCTGAAACTCGTCATCAGATTCAGTAGATTCATGAGCAGAATCAGCTGCATTTTTCAGACCTTATATTAGCAATGCGAATGTAAACATTGCAGCATTTCAGCAGTTTTCATCCAACAATGTCGTAAAACAAATAAAGCTTAATGGAGTAGTTCCCAGCATATAACTATGACTAAACCAAAGAGTACTTGGTAAATATACTAAGAAGTTATGTACCCAATGAACTCTACAGGATGTTTCCATCCAAATAAAAACAATAAAGAACATTGAAAGGGTTGTAAATCAATGGGGCAGAAAAAGCAGCACTAGAGTACTAATGAAGAAGGAAAAAGTAATTTTTTCCCAAAGCCATATGGTACAGGACAGAAAGCATATGAAAGATTCATGAGAACTAGCAAAAAAAATCTGTCACTGTCCATTTCCAAAAACTTACTTTCAGATTCTTCATCGCTTTCACCATCACTTGCAGGCTTCCACTTTGCAGCTTTCCTAACTCTCCCTTTGAAAGAAACACCAGGGGATGCTGAATGCCTCTTCCGCTGAAGTTCCTTCACACTCTCCTCTCCTATAATAGATGTAGAAAGTGAATGCTAGTTGCAGCAGCAACGTGGAGAGTAAAAATATCCAGTAGACAGAATCCACACCTGGGAGAGGTTCAGGCTTTTCAGGCAAAGGATAATTTTCTTCCACAAATTTCAGCAACAGCTCTCGAGGCCCAGAAATGAAGTCATCAAGTTCCAGACCCTATTCAAAACGAAGATAAACATAACATTCATACGACAAAACTAAAAAACACAAAGAACAAAGAATTAGATGATGACTGCACATGATTAAAGCTAGACATACGCACATATTTTGTCACGGCTTCCTCAGTCCGAGCCTCTCCAGTACTCTGAAGGCCAATGACCACGCACTTACCTTCAGCTAATGCTTTCTTAGCAAGCCTCACAGTAGCAGGCACCTTGGCTGACATGCACATGTGCCTAAAGAAACGCTACAACATATGCAGATACAAATAGCCAATAAATGAATAGATATGTAATGAATAAAAGCCTAAAACAATGTTAAAACAGGAGAAAGAGATAGCTAAAAAGAAATATTAAAACCACAATGCACCAACTACCCAACATATTCATACCTGATGACCTGACCAATATAATCTCCACAACTGACTAGAATTAGGTTTATCATTAGCGAGAAAAGCACTTGCTGACAACAACTCCACTCGCAATTCTGCCCAAAATTCTGCTGCTTTTTTATACATATCCTGTGATAAATAATTTTAGAGAAGAGGATGCTCCATATTCTTGAATACAATAAAAAGAAAGCAGGAGAGCACCAACTATAAACAGTTTATTGACATTAAGATGGTGTTTTCCTTTCTTTTTTACTTCCTCCCCCCCCCCCCCCCTTCCTTAGTCCTTTCTTCACAAAAAGTAGTTCAATTTTTTTTCTTTTTTGAATTGAGAAAAAAATAAGTAGATCAAATAGTATTAAACACCATAAACAGCATGAAAAAGAAACTTAATTATACAAATTTTCAAGAAATAAAGATCAGAAAATTTCTAGCTATGGCAGACATGTAACTGACCTACGCCACGCAATAACCTCTTCTAGTAAACTTTGTGCAGTTAGAAGTGAATATATTTGCAATCATTTTTTGGTGCCTGAAATAGGAGATCAAACCAACACCACATACCGTCATTTCAGCTTCTAATGGTGCCTCAATAACTTCAAATTCCGCCCCTTTATAGCTAAGAGTACGACACACATACATTCCCCTAAAATTTGAACAATGCATGTGTTAGAACATATTCTACAATATATCTGCTAAAAAAACGGAAGATGAAGAAAGGTTCCCCTAATCTTTATAACCTTGCTTTCATGTCCATGGCAACAAGTTCCAGTGCTCCAACACCACCTTTATCAAGAGCACCTGCATATGATATTTATGTTAGAAGGCCTCGAACTTTTAACAACTCCATATGAAACTAAACTTGTGACATAAAACATGCAAAATACGGAAATAGTTCAATAGAAATATACAGAAATTAGGAGTAAAGTCAGAGAGTTTCATATCCGAGAAACAAGATAAATTGATTGTTTAAAATTACAGTTCCTGGAGTAGGTGACTTGCATCCTGAAAACAATCAATATGTTTATCACTTAAAGGAGCTAGTCATTCCTATTTAATGAACTAAAAACACTATTTAACAGCCATGTGTGCCCTACTAAAATGCAAATTTTTCATATGTTCTTTGTGGTTTTGAGTTCTCAATGATATGGATACAATCCAACAGTCTCAAAGAATTAACAGTTCACATCAAGCAAGTGTCAAGAGACGAGCCTAAAATGCTATTTGACAGAAGCAAACATTTAAAAAAAATAAAAAATAAAAAAAGTGCCATCAATGGCACCGAATACCAGAATTCTATGCAAGCGGAAAAAATCCTGCTTTTATGCAGAAAAATAAATTTTACTTCCGTGGGGCAATATTAACGGATACGTGGAAGCGAATTTTGTGTAATGTGTGCTAAAATGGGGATCCATCTTGAATTTAGTTACATGTGTGATCATAATATAAAGTGTAAAAACAATCAGAACTAGAAACAGATACTTAATGGCCCCTGATTCAACCACTAGAACGCAGATAAAATAGAATGCCATTGATTTGATGAGTTGCTATCCAAAATGTAATGCCACGAGAGAGAGAACAAAGCGCACCAAGAAATATCTGGAAATCTTTGAAACATGTTCCAGCTCCCCAAAGTCCAAGTCGGACCATATAACCCATATTGCGTGGTTCAGATGCACCAGTTGCTGAGCAATAAACAACACGTGCTTCAGGAAGTCGAGCCTGTTTTATTAAAATTTAAATATTAAAAGTTCAGGATACCCAGTTATACTCCATTACAGCCAGCTACCCAATTTTCTATATCAGAAAAAGCATTTCTGAGGATGTAATGAATGTGTATACAATCTTTAGTATGTATACTTTTTCCTAGGGATTTTTTTTTTAAATCCTGGGGGGGCTGCGAGTGTGCGTGCGTGCAAGCTACCTGACATAAAAATTTGCACACATGGATGTGCACATATACAGAAGTTGAAGCTTTTTCAATATCAAATCAATAGAAGATGCGTGCTGACATCAGTTTAGGAAACAAACCTGAAGCTCAAGGACTGCTTCCCCAGTACGTGTTGGCTGACTTCCAGCTTCCGGTACCAGATTTTTAGCTTTGTGGCACTACAATGAAGCCATTCAACCTTAGCAATAAAAGATAGAAGAGTACATTGAAACCATGGAACATTTATTGCATCAATCAAAATATAAACATTTCTAAAAGCTAATACTTGAAAAAATAACAATAGACAACACTACCAAGGAAACAGAGTCTAGGTACCTCATCAAATATGACAAGACCATCATATCCCGATCCACACCACTGCACAAGCTGCTGCAGGCGAGAACGACCTTTCTCA
Source organism: Citrus x clementina (assembly GCF_000493195.1). Lineage (NCBI taxonomy): Eukaryota > Viridiplantae > Streptophyta > Magnoliopsida > Sapindales > Rutaceae > Citrus > Citrus x clementina. The sequence goes on along the minus strand of NW_006261964.1, from coordinate 31,126,398 downwards.
GAAGATGCAATGAGGCTACTATAAGTCAAAAACACAACTCCTTCTCTGATCCCGACGGACCTTGAATCAAGCTTAGAATAAGGTAGCTTATTCAAAGCATGCACTGCATACAGAAAGAGACATATTTTTTTCATTTCTGGAAGCAGAGTACATGCAACCGATGGGGAGCTCTTTCATTTTGTTTTACACTCTTTTTGACACAGACAAACCAAGAATTTACATAAGGAGTTATTTAATTGAAAGGTAGGCCTATCAGATGAGTAAGTCACAAAATATGCAATGTAAATATGCGGAAGCCCACAAGCCCTCCAAATCACTGGAAATAAGTAAGAAACACTCCCATCTGTAGTTTACTCCACAATACTACACATATAATTCAATATAAATTTCCTCAAAACTACATAAAATCATAGCACCAAGAACGTTTTATGAAACTCTTGGATCCGCGAATTTGGAGAAATGCTACTTTCACACAATGAGAAATTAACAAAAGCAAACGGCCCTTTGCGCTAACATACTGATTTAAGAAGATCAAACTATATCTATCCTCTCTAGTCCTCTCAAAATCTTCTTTTGAGATTCTACATTACATGTTAAGGAAGCAAAACCTCTACCATCTCAATTGAATTGTTAAACAGAATCATAATGCGAGCATGAGCATTATGACCTCTAAAAGACAACATTCAAATAAATATTAACAATGGCTTAAGGATTTACCTTCAATACATGTAGCACCAACATCATCCAAGTCTCTTCTTGCATCAAATTTTAAGTCTGACCCAACGGAGATCCACCTGTGTGGCAATTAGAAACAGGAGAAAGAATGACAAGAAATGAACCATAATCTGACACATCCAAATCAGCCAAACACAATTTCATACACTCATAAGGTACCATAAAATCAAATACAACATTTTAAGAATAATAACCTAAAAAAGGTGATTATCAAGAAATTATATATAAAACTTACAATGCTTTCCTCCTTCCATGGTGCCAATTCTCCCATATTAACCCTGCAATCGTTCGACCTTTACCCACACCAGCTCCATCTCCAATAAAGAATCCAGCCCTAGCACTATTTGGAAGGTGCTGAAGGTGTCTCTATTACAGAAATCAACATTATCTTACAAGTTGAATGAAGAAGGAGACTCAGAATAATTAAGTGTAATTTGTGCCTTTTTTTTTTTACAGAAAGGAAACAAAAAATAAAAAGAACAAGAACAAGAAATCAACCTGAGAAGCATACACCAATGTCTCGATCTGCAAGCACGACAACGACTTTGAACTTTCCAAATCATACTTTATTAGTAAATCATAAGTAGGTTCAGGAGGATGTACTGCAGATAAGGAGGATGTCTCTACTATAGGATCAGGATGAGCTGGTCCAATAGAAAGTTTTGGAGGGCGCTACAAAAGAATTGACATTGTATTTTATATGAATACGAAAGAAAGGATCAACAATCAAGGAATTTCTACTCATTATAAGGAACTAGAAGCTAATGAATAAGAAAGAAAAGGACAAAACAGAATGTCTACTTCTGAAGTCTTCAGAGATAAACTTACATAATCTGTAAATGTTTCCCCGACCATGCCACCTTCATCTTCTTCTCGCTCCACTTCTATGGCCACCTGAGAGGTTCCAGTGTCAAAAGTAAAAAAGAAGAGCAGAAAGAATAAAACTGAGCAAAGAAGACTGCAGAATAGCAATAAAAGGGAATCTATCATAATAGTTAGGGCTTAGGTGTAATTATTTTACAACAGTGCAGAGAAGTTGAGTAATTATGACAGAAATTTGTGCATAACATCTCTCGCCTCAAGGCGTGTCATACTCTCATATATTAGTTGCACATAAACAACAGTAAAGATAACCAGTTTTTCCAAAAGCTTAAAGTTCCTTTGCGTTTGAGAACAACCACTAACCAAAAATCAAGATTCTAGGAGTTGCACTTCAATATAATATAAAACTAACCAAGCTCACTTGATTCTCAAATATTAGAACAGAAATACAGAATACAACAAAATTATTATGTTTTAAATTGAAAATTCCTTCAAAGAGTTTTGTCATCTTAAACATTGCCAAGTATTCAAGAGCTGAGCCAGGTCTATACAATCTTTATTTCATACCACAAATAAGTCATGTATCCACTGATGCAGAGAAATATATTGGAACACATCAATCGAGACATTCTCCACAAGCACAACTGCTTGAGACAAGTTGTTCACCAAACTATCGACTGAATTTGTCTGTTAGACAACAAGTAATCAAACTACATTGCTGCCCATTACATACAAGGCAATGCAAAATGAACAATCGCTATACTTCAGATAATTAACAAGGAATTAAACTAATTGCCATAAATGGCTCGAAATCAATCACTTTCTAATGGTAAATTTTAGGGAAAAAAAAATTCCTGTCTTGTTCTTCTCTCCACTTCTTTTTTTTTCTTTTTAACCATAATTCCCAACAAAGTTACACACTGTACTACTGCTAGTACTAGCACAAATTCTCTATTCTTTCCTTTAATTTTTCAGTGGCAGTAGCGATAGAATTAGTTCAACTAGCATATGAATTTAAACTTCTACCAAAATTGTGCATAATTGAAGCAATCTAGGTCAAATAAATTAAAAGAATACGTTCACGTACTATGAAAAGCATAAATGTAAGGGAAATTAAGCAAGAAAAGCAAACCTCGTTGACTTCCTCGGCAGGCGGCGCAGGACGAGGCGGAGGAGGAAAGAACTGTTTGACTTTAGACATATCAACGGCGAGCTCCACCGCGCATTGCGGACAAGAAAACCTAACGAGTCCGTGAGGCACGTTCAAAATCGCCTTACAATTGGCACAAGGCAACTGTATCTTCGTCGGATCGATCCCGAGGGCCGGCACATGCGACGAGGCGGCCTTCATGTGAGTCGGCCTAGTACTGTTAGTAGTATTACTTGAAGTAGTATTATTAGGAACACTACCACCGGTGGATGCAGGCATGAGCTCCGGCGGCAGCATTTGCGGAAGATTACACGTACCGCAAATGAATTCGGTAAGGCCTGGGCCCACCGTTAAGATGATGTGGCATCCGGCGCAACGCACCTGCACTCCGACGTTCGGCGGTGGCGGGGGCGGCACCGGAGGCTGCGTCATAATCAATAACAGTTTAATTTCGTAGTTTTCACCCAAAAATGATCAATATTAATTAATTATGAGAAATTTTTTTTTTTCCCTCTGTTGGGAGAGAGGTTTTAGAAAGAAAGAGTTTGAAATTTTAGTTGTGTGTAGGTGCCTTTTGCTAAATGCATTTTTTTTATTCTTTTTCCCCAATACTGTGGCGTTTAAGATGCGCCGTTTCGTATGGGTCATCTAAATGGCCCCTGCACCCGCGGTACAGGCAACAGAGTTATACTGCGTTTTCCCGCCCACGTGTTTAGCACGTGATAGCATATCCATGGGCCCAGCCCACTACTACAAGCCCAACACAGAGTCATAAGACTCGATTATAAAATAGCTTTGGAAGGATTAACTATTGAGTAATGATACAGCCACAAACTCTTGTACAAACTTATTTTGTACAAATTGATGTGACATGATAAGATTGGTTGAATTAAATATCACTTGGCCCACATGATTTGTTTTTATTAATTTATATTTTCATTCAACCAATGAATTAATGCCACGTCAGTTTGTACAAAATAAGTTTGTACAAGAGTTTGTGGCTGTATCATTACTCTTAACTATTTATAGTCATAAGAAAGTACTCTATATCCTTCAGACGTAGAATTATATTTTACTATTTTAAGTTGTCAGTGCTAATACACGCTAAGATTTCTTAAATGTCTAAGATTTCATAAATTTGAGGTCCTAATTAAATTGATTAAACTGAAAAACTAAGGCACCAGTACTTGCAGGTATACGTACTCGATTATAATTTAAGCAACTAGAAAATTCTGGTAGATAATAGATTCAGCCTAAAATTTAAGCTACGGGTGGCTTATCAATTATATTTTGGTTTCATAAATTTATTAATTGAGATTATGATAACATTTTAGATCCCGTATTCCTCTGCAGTCATTCTCAGTTGCATTACTGCTGGCAAAGCAGGGATCTATGATTATGAAGATCGCATCTTCAAAGTCCACACTCAAATTATCAGATGATGCACAAAGACTTTCAACAAATTAATAGCATCTGGTAGAATAGGCAAGCACTAACACCAGAAGAAATATGTGAAGCATGTTGCGTGGATATAAATGCCAACAAATTAAGCTGTCTTTAACAGCTCGAGAAGTAACCCAAAAGTGAGCTATGATGGCAAGTGTTTCTCACACAAGGTAAAATTAATTCTCAAATCTAAGCAAACTCTGCATGTGCATGGGACAATTTGGAATCGTCAGTCAAATAATTGATGACTTTATCCCTTCCCTAAAATCAAAGATGAATTACGTGTTTGATATTTTCTTACAGTCCAAACATGATGTGACGAACCAAGAGTCAACTACTTGTCTTAATTTGGAAATTGCCAGAGGGTATTTCTGTGATCGATCTTAAGTATGCGTATCCAACGATGATAGATGACTTACAGGTATTATATGCCGAATCTGGGAATTGATCACTCGGTTTGATGTACGTACTTCACCTTATTTAAATGCCCATGGTCCATTTGAGTGTAGTAAAGGTTGAGTGTCAGTAGTCACTGAAGACAGATTGGCTTTTGATATACAAATTAATTAAGTTTTGTGTTGGTGCCGTAAAAATTAACATAGAATTTGATAGGCTTATATGTATTTAGTAATTAAATTGCATATGTATTGACTTCAGAATCCTTAAAACTCATCACCTCGCAAAAACAGCAGTTGTGATTATGTGTATCAGTGTTTGATATGCCAGTTATTGTTGTTGTAGTGAATTGGGTGCTTTAGAAAATGATGAACAACCCAATACACTGCCCAAGATCACAAACCAGATCAATCAAGATGCTAAGAACCTAATCAATCTCACTTTAAAAGTTAACAGAACCTTTAACGTAAATGGTTATAATCAGAAAGTATCAAGAACCAGAATTGGAAGCTAATCAAAAACCCAGAACAAGAAAGTGTTTTACGTGGTTCGAATGTGTAGAAGAGCACAATCTACATCCACGGGAGAAGCCAACAGATCAAGCTTTATTGATGATTCAAGCAATCTTTACACCGTAATACAAGAGCTAACTACAAGGATCAAGACTAAGCTTTCTTTGTATCTTAACTCTCTCTATCACGCTCTCAGATACTCTCTTAAGCTTCTCTGTTAACCAGCTTATATAACAGCTGATATCAATTCCAGAATGCACAGATACTTGCCACCTGTACTAACAGCTTCACAACTAACTTGATTCCCCTCTTCACGTGCATTCCACATGTTCCACTTAAGTCTTTGCTCAAAACGTCACAAGCCCCTGCCGTTTTAAACTTAAGTAATCCACATGCCAAACTTGTGATACCTGAGCTCATTAAACACAAACAAAACGCTGTCGTTTCACATGCTCAAGTTTTGGATTCACCATTTTAGTCCACAGTTGTCCTCTCTCCCTCTCCTTGATATCATTTGATTTTCTTCAAGTGTCGTGTTAACCTGTAATGCTTCGATTTGGTGTCTTTAACAATCAAGTCTAAATTGAAGAAAATACTTTGTATTAGACTAATGCATATTTAAAAGCACTCCACTCCAATCCATACTCAAACATTTTCATACATATATTTTAGAAATTATCCAATCCAGAATCCTAGACTTTCTATCTCATGTAATAGTTTTCTCGGACATCCTGAACCAAATCAGTAATATATATATATATATATATATTGAGAGAGGGAGAATATAATGGGGTGGGCTGGATTCTTAAACCATATGATGTATGTTTATTTTAATTGATTTTTACATCTGTATGTATGCAAAAGAAATCAATCTTAATTTCTCATAGGCCTTCAAAAGTCAACGGTCGGATTTGGATGCTGTCAAGCTTTGATTCACCAGAAGAAGCTGATTACCCATGATCCAAGGGTGCCTATCAAGGTGGATGATTTTTTTAAACAAAACAGTTCTTCCGAGCTGAATTACCTAATATGGATGACCCTGAAGCTAGTCTTGATGAGTATAACATAAAGCCTGCCGTTAACACTGCAAATAGGATGGCTGCATTGAGGTTTCAGTGGATTCCTTCCAAGGAAAAACCAACGAAGATGCCTCAATTCAACAAGAGGACTAATTAAGGTTACCAATGGACTCTTCTGCTCCCTCTTCTAAGACCTGATCAAACAATTTAGAATTAGATCAGTCACATACGAGTAGATCAGGTTTAATTAATTTCTATGCTTTTGTGCTATCGGAGTCCCATCTTAGCTTAGCTGATTGGCACCCTTCCCATCTCAACCTGGATATTTTATAAGATTTATCTTTTAGTGTCTTAAATGTAAGTTTAGTTTCAGACTTTACGGTTGTGTATGGCAGAAGTTTAAAATTCAGCTTTTTTTTTTTTTTTGGGCCATTTCATTGTGAGCTGCGTTGTTGGTTTGTATAATGTAGTTGAAAAGTGATTGAACTCTTACTGTGAAGTGTGATTAGACGTGATTTCCAAGTCCCAGCTGCTGATCAAGATCGATTTGATCAATAATGTCTATTAGCCACTTGTATATTTCGGTAAGTTGATAGCCAGCAGGTTTACTGATTATTTAATTTACACGATATGATTTGATATTTTTAATCTTAATTTATTTGTTATTTGAACTGCAGACTCAAAGGTATGAATTTATTTATTTCATAAAAGATTTTGCTTTCGCTGTACGTACGTCTTTGCATGCATAATACCTTTTTTTGGGGAAAAAGAAAAAGAAAAGAAAAGGAAAAGGAGGGAGAAATCAATTTGGAACCCATTGTACAAAGTCAATTTTGAAAACTCTAATTAAAATGGTTCAAGTTCAATTTCCGACTTTGCAATTTGCATGTTCAATTTCTAACTTTGTATGTTATGATTATAGCCGATTGTTAGTAGAATTTACGATTAGGATTAAAATTTCGAGATTAGGACTCAAGATCATAGTTAGATTACAAATAGGGTTTAGGAGTAAGCACAAAATTTCTTCCGACAAACTGTAGCCCTTTTAGGTCGAACTCATTCCTGTCGTAACCAAACACAGTCCTAGGCAGAACCCCTGGCCTCTATCAGAAGAAGAAGAAGTAGTAATACGCTTAAATTTGACATTTCCAGTAGACTTGAAATCATTAACTGATTAAGTAAGTATACATCGCAGCCCCTTTGCCATTTGTATCTTTAAGTAAGTATAAAAAAATAATGGAAAGCATGAAAAGACACTAATAGATCAATTTGTCGTAATATTAATTATTATATAGCATATGCGAATATAATTTTTCATTCTTTCTTTTAATCTACAAATCTTAACAACATCATCTTATTTATTTATTTATTTCTTTGTTTATTTTTGTTAATCAGTTGGGTCGATAGATAGTTACTGATAAAATATAATTTACGAAATAATGAATTCACTGAAACAATAATAAGTTTTAAATTTGAGTTTTGATTAGAAAGAATGTGAGAGAGAACTTGATAAGGAAATATTTACGAGTATGGAATAGATGCACCACCCAAAAACACAAAAAAAAAGACACATTGAATGCATTAATTCAAAGTTTATAGGATGGTGGGAGTCCGAACGATTAATACAAAAGTTTGACTACTAATTACAAAATATAAGTATTTAATTAAATAAAAACATAATATTTTAATTAAAAGTAGTATTAATATATCCACTCATTGCGTGAAATTAATGGATGAATAATTAAGTGAGAATCCTCTCCATTAGATAATGTTGATAAACTGGGGCTTAATGCCATCCATTGGAGTCTTTAGGTGATTGCTTCCGTCGCCTACTTATGAGGAAGATATCCATTTATATAAGAAAAAGCTCAAAAAAAACTAACGGCGGGTACAAGGGTGTTGTAGCGGTTGATCGTACTTCATCAACAAAGCTTTCATTTAGAAAGAGCATGTGCAAATGCAAATCAGAAAGCACAAGTCTAGACATTTTCGCAAAAGCAGGAATCAATCTTACTTTCTTAATGGCCAATTGATCAACCTTTTGTCTACTCTTGGCGTTAGAGACAATGTTTTGGAAAGAAAACAGAGAGAGGGCGTAGTACAATTAGATGCCATTTTAACAGATCCATTGTGGGCACATGAGGCACTGGAACTGATGTCTTCAGGGGAGAACACAAATGTTCTCGAGGAAAAGCCTAAGCGGGGCTGTAAGCCTGAAGAAGAACCATCTCTGACAATGATGCTGCAGACATTCCGTGCATCAAATCCGCTGGAGCTGCGAACTAGGACAAGGATATTTGTTCAAAATGGAAGAGCTGTGATTGGAATAGGGTCAGGTACTTGTGCAATATTCTGGCTCTAGCTGCAGTGATTTTTGGGACAATTCCTCCCTAATTTTTAGCAACAACCGACGAGGGAAACTTAAAATTGAGGAGGGAAATGGGGTTGTTGCTCAAAATCCGTGCCTGCACCCGGAGACATGCATGCTTTAAAAGCTGTGAACGTGCCAGCTTTGCACCATATGCTGGATAGCGAGGCTTTCCCAGCAGAAGGAGAAAGGTAAATCTGTCATTCAAGAAAGATTACAGCATAATCAGCAATAGATCGATGTTTTCTGCAGCTGAAATGCTTTGATTATGTAATTTTAAAGCAATACATGCTCACGAATATCTCTTTAGATTCTGAGGGAATGTTGTTCAATGACTTGTTCTGTTTTGATTATACTCAAGTTTCGCATATATAACTTCTTATTGTAAACTGATATCGGTTCCGTTATTATTCAGACCTCGTACGGATGAATGTTCGAGGGGTGATCTAGACGGCGATGCATACTTTGTCTGCTGGAGTCATGTTCTTATTCCTTCTCTTCAGTTTCCACCCATGGATTATACCCCGGCATCAAAAAAGGTTTTGGATCATGATGTCCCAATCAAGGTATTACTCAATATCTTATCTAATCCACACTCATGAATAAGCTCTTACTTGTAGTTGTTTAGCTTCTCTTGTCATTACACAATGCCATTTTTATTTTCTTCATGCCAAAGGCAATAAATCATATCATCTTATCTCATAAAAACAAAAAGGATGGAAAAAAAAATCCCCCAACATTTGTTTGGTACTCTTTAATCTGTTATGAACTTTTTCTTGGCCCCTTAACATAATTTCATTTATGCTGATGTAGAGGTAGGGTGTTCGTGGATTGGATTTTTCGGATTGGACATAAATGCATATCTGATCCATGATTTTGCGGAATGTAAATTGTCAATTCAATGCAATTCATGAATTGATGATATTCAACCCCAATCTAATTCATATATCTGCATATTGGATGCAGATTTGACCCAATTTATATCTAATTCATTATTTTACAGATTGGTTCGTGGAAAAAAATTTTTAATTATGTCCAATTCATAAAATAATTAAATAAAAATTGTTGTGCAAATTTTAATGTACTCGCAAGCGCACGAATCTATTGTAGTATAGACTAATGGAGACGAGTGTCGATCCCACGAGGAGGTGGATTTTAATTATATATAGAATTAATTTTGTAAATGAATAGTTGGATTTATGGTGGAAATGATTTGGAATATGCTAATACTTAAATTAAAATGGCGAGAATAAATTCTAAAATTGGAATTGCAATGGAGAGAATAAATTGAAGAGAAAATCTATTAAATTGACGTACTTGGGTATCTGGATCCGTATCAACATGCATCATGGGCTAAATAATCCGTATTAATGTCAATTAAATCATGAGGGGGGAATCCACACCTCATGAACCACGCTCTAATCAATATGGTGCTAAGGGCTTATCGTGCCAAATAATAATAACCTTATACTAGAGAGCCGGTGTAACCAAGGCGGTATCTAGACAAGACTATTATTATTTGTCGACGAGAAGTCAAAACATCCACAAAAATTAGAGGGGAAGAGAAAATAAATTTACCAAATTAAGCCCATGACACATGTTGAGACTTTACCTTCAACCCAAGCTTGAAAGAAAATTAGCCACTCATAATTGAACTAGGGACAAAATGGGAATTTATTAAAATATGAAGAAAATACAAGATGGAAAGGGAATTACAGAAAATGGATCCCAAAAATGGATTCAGAGATATCAAATTAGGGGGGAGAGGCCCCCTTTTTATAGATACATGGAGTAAATCATGGCCATCAGATTAAAAACAGTTTGGACGCTCAGGATTGCGCCACGTCATCAGTCAACAGTCCACGGTTTGACCACGCGGATGAACAGTAACACGGTTTGACCCGACTTTGAACAGTAACGCGGTTTGACCCGGATGAACAGTAACGCGGTTTGGTTGAAAATAATCATGTGTGATGCATGCACCGTACGCGAGATTTTTCGTCTACTGATATGCTGCCACGTCACCATCAACAGTACATAAGAATTTTAGTCCAACAGGATCGTGACACCTCATCAATCAATGCCACATCATCGGTCAATGCCACGTCATCATCCGTCTATGTGAACAGTATCATGAACAGTAACATATACAGTACCGTACACGTGAATAGTACCGTACATGTGAATAGTGCCATTTTTCCTTTTATGCTCCTCCTAAGGTTTTTGACCGTCCTTAGTTCAAAAGTGATGTCTGTTTTGCCGTCTGATTTCTCCTTTATTGTGAAATGACTATAATGCCCCTAAAATACATAAAATACTTAATTAAAATAAAACACATGTAATTAAATCACAAGAAGGTTAAATACATAAAAGTAAGGGTTGTTAGTAAGACTTGAAATGTAAAATGACGGTTTTCTCCTTTATAAATATGCATTTTCTAACACTCAACAAAAATCTAATATAAAAGTAATTTGACTACTAATGAAATTAAAATTGAATAAGATTTAAATAAATTAAATTGTTTAAATAAAGCTAAAATAATCCATTCAAGGTCACAAATTTAATGCATCGAAAAGAAAAAACCTCATTTATTTAGATCAATACATGAAAATTAACTAAAATTATGAATTTAACTCTATACAAAACTTTTTTGTTTTACTTTAGATTTTTTATTTTTCGGGAAGCTATATTTGTTTATTTAATTATTTAATTATTATTTTTATTATTATTATCTAATAAGATAAAAATGGTGTTAGTGTAATTAAATTTTAATTTATTTATTTGATAGTAAGTAATCATGTCACATTTATAAGTTTTATTTTTTAATTAAATAAATATTTTTACTTTTTTTTAAGATTCACGAATTTTTACAGGTTTATAGTAGTAAATTCATATTCAATCCACCAACTTCTAATTTTTCGGAACACTCCTATGTAGAAGAATACTTTGTTGACTACACGGTCAACGATAGCTTGGCATCATTTTCGATGCTTATGTCGCGTAAGTAGATTCACAACCCGACAAAGCAAGAAGCAGTCAATGTCTTGATAGGGATGGCAACGGGCACCGCCCGCAACGGGTTTGTTATTACCAAACCCAAACCTGCACAAAATTTAAATTACAAAACTCACCCACAACCTGCAAAGTGTTTTAGTTCTTTTAAGAAAACCCACCCGCTGCGGCTTTTGACAATTACCAAACTTGCAATAGTGTCCGGATTTTTTACGGGTTTGTACATTTAACATCACAAATGTTTAATATATAAATTTACAATAATAATTTCAAATTCCACATAACATACTCAATTTTAAATTTAACCAATGTAAATGAAAAATTAAAATTTCAACATCAATCCAACACAAATTCTCAAATCCTTTAAAAAAAACTACAAAGTACTATCTAAAAATAACAATTATATTTCATATTATCATTCAACACAAGCTACAAGAGAAGATATTCATTTCATTTACTATCATTAGCACCCATCCAACATGATGCCTACATTAATAATGATTAAGAATAAAATTTCCCAAAGAATAATACTTTTCAAATATTAATTTGAAGAAAAAAATTATAATAATGAAATAATTCATGTATTAAATTAAAAGAATAGACCATACAAAAACACTTTGGTTATTTGGCACTTTGTATAATTGCATTATTTTCTTTATATATATATTTTAATTTAAATTAAATTAAAAATATTTAAAAAAATATTGCGGGTCTAGTGCATATTTATGCGGGTATCCGCCAGATATTGAGTTAATACCAAATTCACCCGCATCTAAGTGTGGGTTTCAATTTATAATACCAAACCCGCTCGCAACCGGCAAAATTATCTGTAGTGGGCGAGTTTTGACAGACATATTTGGGCAGATTTACGGGGTTTTTAATTAAATACCCTTTAATAGTTTCAAAATTATTTAAATACCCCCTCCCTTTTTGGTTTTCATGGATACTCTAATAAATGTGAGCAAAGTCGGAAATATCCTTAATGAATGCATCAAATGCACTCAATGAATTGTCTTCATATTTCTTTCCTCATTCCTTTCACCTAAATCTATTTTTGCTGCCGATTCTTTCAAAATCTCTTAGAATCTCTCAAAATCTCTCATAACTTCTTACACAAATACAATTATGTATTCATTTCTTTAACACCCATTCTTTCTTTAAAGGTGCATTGCTTATTAAACAACCCAATAAGGTATGTTAATGTTGTTGGGTTTTAAATTTTTTAATTTTTAGGAAAATTTAGAAATTTTCCTCACATTACAATGTTTTATTTTCACCATTTTTCTTATACGTAGAAATATATGCAATGTAGGTTGTTTAATTATTTTTTTCAGCAATATAACTTATTTATGGCGAAAATATTTCGAGTCGTGCATTCTTTTGATACTGTGTACGTCATATAGTTAGTCATGTAGGTCGTGTAAGTAATATAGTCGTGTAAGTCGTGTAGGTCATGTAAGAAATATAGTCGTGTAGGTCATGTAAGAAATATAGTCGTGTAAGTCGTGTAAGAAATATAATCGTGTAGGTCGTGTAAGAAATATAATCGTGTAGGTCATGTAGGTCGTGTAGTTACTTGTATATGAAATTTAATATTATTGTTTTTATTGTATCATCAGATATGGTTTTGGTACATGTGTCTATTCTCTTCAATGGTGAATTGATTGAGCAAAATGACGAGTATAAGTTCAAAGGTTCAAAGGCTAAAGGGATAATGATACCGCGATCAACAACATATGCCGCATTGGTGGAGAAGATAACTGAAGTTATTGATATAGATACTTCGGAATTCGAAATCACAATGAAGTTCAAACTTAAGACATATGATCCTATGCCACCAGTTACAGTTCAAACCAATGATGATGTGGAATTTTTTTAGATTCCAATTTAATTTTACTTCTTTTTTCAATAATTTTCATTGACATTTTTTGCATAGCAGCAAATATAAATTCTTAGCACAAATTAAGTCTTTAAAGAACTAAATTAATCTAATGATTAATGAAAAAATTCGTGTAATTTTAAAGTCGCAATTAAACATATTACAACCATTTAAAAAGTTTTTTTCTTTTTTTTTTTTATCTTCAAAGTGCTTTCTTCCTCTGGCCAAGCATACAAGCATACATGAGGAATGCCTGCATATAATTAATCCATGAAATCAATTAAGAAAAAAAAATATTAGCTATAGGAAATTAATGTAATGTTATACACATAAGAACACCATTCGCAGTAATAAAATATTTTCACTCATAACTAGACATATCATGACTTACCATGACCTATAATTGGAAATTAAGAATCTCTCTAACTAATGACATTTCACAAGGTAAAGGTATATGCACAATTCCAATTTATTGTGAGCCTAATTAAACTAAATGTAATGTGCAGATTCTATTGACAAGAAACAAAATGTGGAATTGAAGGTCGTGTAATTGTGTAATACAAGAAGATCGTATAATTGTATAATACCTGAAGGTCGTATAAACATGCAATACATGAAGGTCGTGTAATCGTGCAATATATGAAGGTCGTGTAATCGTGCAATATATGAAGGTCATGTAAAACACAACCTTGAATCTTACATAACCTTACACGACCAAATCTTGTGTTACATAACAAAATTATAATCAGCACAATTCATTAATTTTTCACAATTTGCATGCAGCAAAACAACTAGAAATTTGTTTTCGAACATGTTATGAGAGACCCATAACTAATTAATTTATTTTTTCAATATAAAACCCTAACTTTTTGTTTTTTTCCCTTGAATATTAACAAGAAAACTAATTACATAGAATTACTTGTCTCAACTAGTTACATTCTGACAATTTTACAGTAAATGATCAACTCTCTCCGGCGATTATGTAGTGATGAACTATGCTTCACTTTCTCAGTTGTGGCAGCTTCCCCTTCTCAGGCTTAGTTTGCTTGTGTTGAAGTTCGATTTACCATGTATGGAGAATGAATGTTTGTTTCGGTAGAGGTGATGCCGGTGAGGGAATTGCAGTGTTTGTTTGTTTGAGTTTGATAATGGAGGGAATTGCAGCAGATGAGTGTTTGTTTGCTTCAGTAGAGAATGGAGAGGTGCTGTCCGTTGAGTTGAAATGTTTTAAAATGAGGATAGCTTAGTAATTTCCTATCAGTTTTTAAAGGGTATCGATGAAAATTTTGGCAAAAACAGATTTTAAGGTATTGAGATAATTTTTGAAGTATGGAGGTGTACCCGGCGCAATTAGCACCAGATTTACGGATTTGTGGGCGCAATTGCCATCCCTATGTCTTGAGCTCGCCAAGCTATGCTCCGTTGCAGTGGACTTCTCCAAAACTGGAGTGGCAGCCACAATACCCAGTCAACTACGTGTCAAGAATTTCCAGACTTCATGGAGAAGCAAGACAAAACTAGCTTTGAGTCGCAACGTGTCATCGGAAAGCTTTATCGAGAGGTCAAGAATATTGGCCCATCAACAGCTAACATAAAATCGTTCACTAAGGAAGTGGCAACGCAGTCCTATGATATTGACATGGAAGTTGATGGTTTTATGGACTGCATCAACTGTGCCTTCAAGTATAAAACTATTTATGATAACAGGTTGGGGAACCTGATGGATTATTATGGGATCAAAACTGAGGCTGAAATACTAAGTGGGTGCATCATGGAAATGGCAAAATCCTTTGATAAGAAAAGAGATTTGGATCATGAAGCAATTACCTTTGCTGTGAGGTCCTTGAGAAAAGAAGTCAGGGCCTGGTTCAACGAGAAGAAGAATGAGTTGGATTTTAGCCACGGAGATGCTTACGCCAAAGCTTCAACTTAGTATTACGTCACTTACCATCCAAGTTACTGGGGCTGCTATAAGGAAAAAGGAATAAACGGAGACCATTTTCTTAGTTTCCCATGGAGCATCCATGAGAGGTTGATTGAGATCAAAAGAGGAACAGAGCATCTGAAGGACATGCCTTGAAATTTTTGCATCACTAAAGAGTTGAAATTTCCATTTGAACCTTGGATTGAGCTCTTAGTTGATGGAGCGATTTGAAGATTAAATGGTTAAGTGCGTGCATGCATTTTTTGATTAGCAGCTTGTGTGACAGCTTCTTTACCTTGTTGCTGCTGTCGTTATTGTTATTGTGAGATGCAAGTGTGCCGTGATCAGTTCTTGAAACTTGTTTTCTAGTTTCTGGAATAAAAATAAGTAACCGGTTTGTTGTGTGATCTCTTGGATTTCATCATACTCAGTAGATGGAAGGAGAAAGCACCATATGACTTGTGAGCCGAATTGGTTCCATGGATCTTGTTTTACTGTCGCCTTGGCTTATTTGGCTAGAACCTAAAACTATGTTCCTCTTGACTTTCTGCGGGCCCATTATAATATTAAAGTATCTGCCAATTGGCAAATGTTTCGAGTCTAGTTCAATTTTTGTTTAGAATCCAATGGCTGCGTATATTGCTTTTAAAACAGCAGACTTGCGTGAGATTACTTTAGAGTACATCTCAAGATTAGTAATATATACAAAAGTCTGCAGAAACATATATCTTGCATATACATTTTCATTTTTTATAAAATGAAATGAAGTTGAATAAACATGATTTGATATTAACAAGAACAAAAGAAAAAGAATTGCAAAACCCTTGTTAGATTGATGCGAGATTAGAATTTATTAATCTTGAAAAATACTTCAGCTTACAGTGACCGGAGGTGACAGAGACCCACATGCATATTTTATTAAATAGCCCAGTCATCATCAGTCATTGTTATTTAATAAAATTAACAATCAAAGTTACAAACAGAGTATAGCAGCCGTCACAAACAAGCGTCTTAAAAGCTTTATGGTATCCAAGAGAGAGTTGCTGAGACTGAGGTTAATCTGGTAACTACAAAGATTCTAGGGTTGAAGATTCTGGTTTGAGTTGAGAAAGAAATATGCTCAAGGAAAGCATAACTTCCACCACAGATCAATGAATAAGCATCTCGCAGCCTGTCCCAGTTCATTAATCCTGTGTGCAAGATTTCTCTTTGCCTTTCTTTAATCCCCACTTGGTGATACCTTTTTCTTCATATAAAAAATATGCTATGCTCTCTCTATAAATCTTTTGTTTCTCTTCTTACTTAATAATTTAAGCTTCTGTGTGAGGCGGTGAACATGATATGGGCAACATTTTTGCCTTCCTTAAACAGCGTAATCGCAGCATCAGCATCAGCGGGATAAGTAGCAGTAGAAGTACTAGTGCTTCTGCAAATCATAGATACCCATCTATGTCTAAACAAGCATCTTCTGTTTCTACGAGTGGCACCTCATCTGCTGCTGCTAGTGCTACCCCTAAAGAAAATATCATTTCTTCTGCCAGAGACAAGATGAAGAAAAAGTATTCATTTATTCCTGATACTTTTTCATCCCTTGAACAGGTTTGTTTTTCTTGTAATTTCCTTTTTTTTTTTTTAAATTCTTATTATGTAAATATTTTAGATCTCGAGGCAAGCTGCTTCTTGAAAGTGGGTGGTGAGTAGAGAATTGGGATTTACATATTGGTTTTTCTTTTTTCGAAAATAATTATATTGGTTGGTTAGATGGTAAGTCAACAACGAATGGAATATTCTCGTCTCGCATGAATTGCCCCCAATATTTTGAAAAAAATTTAGAATACAGAGGAACTACGTCAACAAGTAAATAATAGTACGGTATATGTGTATTTATTAAAAAAAAATTATATAAATAGTGATTATATTAAATTTAATTATATTTATTATGTACATATTAATTAATTATAAGGAATTTTAAAATTTTTTATTAGGTAAAAGTAGAGGATTAGGGCTCTCTCCTTACTTTTTTTTTTCTTTTAGTTTCTTTTTATTTTTAAATCTAGTTAAAAATTAATTTAATTATAAATAAAATAAAACAGTTAATTTAATTATCAACATTAAAAATCAAAACTCAATTTGAACCGCTCATTTAATTTTTAGAATTTTATTTGTTCCTTTTTTTTCCTCCACTTTTTTTAGATATAGGAATATAGGATGGTGATATAAGGACCACCCAAACTGGAAGGGAGTCCATGATATTGCTGATAAAATATCAGGAGTCTATTTGTAAATTAGGAAGACCTTGAAGGATATGATATGGGAGTCGTATTGGAGAGAGGGTACATGTAAAAATCTAACGAGTTAGTTGCCTATTATCCAAAAACACTTTGTAGATAGTGTTGCAGCAAAAGGGTGTTCGCTCATCAAGCACTTGTTTCAAGTACTATTGGGTGTATAGGTTGAAGCTGAAGAAGATGGGAACAAGTAGTGAGAAGAAATTATATTTAAAACGAAAATTGATAATGGTTTCTCCGTTTGGTGGGAAATGGGGTCATTAATTGGAGCATCCCCCCATTTGAATTAGTAGTTTTCTTTCACCAACTTGAATTTGAACAGTACACGCGTTTTTCTCTCCCAGTCAACACGGTTTATCCTTGAAAAAAAACAAAGAACCTTTTGAGTGTCGTGAAGAATCAATAAATTTTGTCTCCTTTTTCTGCTCACTCATTGATGAGATGAGATGAGATGGTCCCCCTGCTGCCTTGTTTGGTGATTAAAGTAAAGATGGGGAATCACATGGGTTCCTCCATTCCATACACAACGTTATACATGACCTGCAACCACTTTGTATAGTCTGTACTCTGTAGAAAATGTGTCCATATTTTGCCCTGTTTGACACGTCACGCACCTCGTGGAAAAGGCAGAACACAACTGATTTTGCCTAATTAACCATTCTGAAAATAAGATTATTCAAAATGGCCGAAACTTGGAAGGTTTAGTCAACGTTCATTTGTTTGGCCTGCTCCTGGGATGTACATGCATTTGCAAATATGTAAATAATCTGAACTAGGAACAAAAATACAATAGTTTTGAACAGAACAACTGAAAATAAGTATTTGACTTGATAATTTGTAGCTTAGCATAATTTTTGTATAATGGCCTATAGATCTTGGCTGCTGGGAATTGTTGAAGAGTCCTGACTGGGCTGCTAAGTTCAGTGATAATGTTCTGCCTGCGTTGTGCAAACTGTCATCTTGGTACATGTGGCAAGTTTGAGTTTCTGAAACTTGGAAAATGCTGTCTCTCTTTTCAGGTAACAGCTGCCTTGAGAGATTCTGGTCTAGAATCATCCAATCTCATTCTTGGGATCGATTTCACTAAAAGCAATGAATGGACTGGTATATTTTTGTTCAGTAAATAGAATTAAGAATCGGTACACAACATTTAATCTCAAGGATCCTGAGTGAAACCGAACTAGTATATGAAGTGGCACCATGTCTCTTAATAATGCATAAGAGTGATAAATGCTTTCTGATTTATAATTTTGTGAAATTGTTTGTGTTTCGTATCTGTTTGAAGCCAATGCATCAATGTTGTTATTGAAGGCAAAGTTTCATTCAATAATCGGAGCCTTCATGCCATTGGCGACACACCTAATCCATATGAGAAAGCCATCACTATCATTGGAAAGACTCTGGCTCCATTTGATGAAGACAACTTAATTCCTTGTTTTGGTTTTGGTGATGGTAAGCTATATGATCCTTTAGAAGTCTAAGTCAAACCATGTTACTACTTTCACGAACTCTCAAAATTAACCACTGGATTATTTATTTATATATTTTATTTGTTTACTTACAGCTACCACACATGATCAAGAAGTGTTTAGTTTTCATGATGATCATACCCCGTGCCATGGTTTTGAAGAAGTTTTGGCCTGCTATAGAAACATTGTTCCAAACTTGCGACTTGCAGGTTGGCATTTTTCTTTCAACTTTTCATGAAAACCATATTTGGTTTGAAAAACGATGTCAACATATATACAATCCTGATCTGTCATGAAAAAGTATCTATTCCAATAAGTAGCCTAGTGGTTAATCATCTGTGTTCTGCCTTTTCTTTTGACATTACCTGGTGATGATAAAAAATTTTAATTATCCTTATTCTTAGAATCACAGCCTCATAGAAACATATATGTAATTGTGTTAAGGACCAACTTCTTATGCTCCGGTGGTTGAGGCTGCAATGGACATTGTGGAGAAGAGTGGAGGCCAGTATCATGTTTTGGTTATCATTGCAGATGGCCAGGTTGAATCCTCAGCTCTCTCTTCTCCCAAACACTACCTTTTTTATCAATGTACTTATTTCTTTTACTGTGAAGGTTACAAGGAGTGTCAATACAGGTGATGGAGAACTGAGTTCACAAGAACAGAAAACAATAAAGTCAATTGTTGCTGCAAGGTAGAGTTTTGAATTACCTGACTTTTGCTTCTTGCTTTAAGCTTCCATCTTCTGAAGAAATAACAGACTATGTCTACTTTTATTAGCAGTCTCCATGGACTTATTCTCTTAACCGTTGTTCATATCTTGTTTCATTTATGTAAGCAGTTCATATCCACTTTCCATTGTGCTTGTTGGAGTCGGTGATGGACCTTGGGAAGACATGCAGAAATTTGATGACAAGATCCCTGCACGTGAATTTGATAATTTTCAGGTATATCATTGGCAGCATACAGCTAAGTTTGAATTTCAATGGATTTATAATAGAGTTTAGAATGTATATTCTACTTCTTGTTGCAGTTTGTTAATTTTACCGCCATTATGTCAAAAAATGCAACTCCATCTGAGAAAGAAACAGCTTTTGCTCTTGCCGCTCTCATGGAGATACCTATTCAATACAAAGCTGCAGTAGAACTTGGTATTATGGGGTAGGGACACTAAACATTTTATGTTCTTGATAAAATTGCGTTTTGCAAATCCTACGTTGATACTTGATTAGATAAAATATATGGCCCTTGATGAAACTAGATGATTCTGAAGTTATTCTGTCCTTAGAACATTGCTTGTGACAAATACTAATACTGAATAAATATCTATTTTCAGTATCCAAAGCTATTAAATGATTATATCATATTATTGAATTGATTTTTACCTGTTGCATTGTATAAAAGACGCACGACAGGGAGAGCAAAGAAAATAGCTCCACGACCTCCTCCAGCTCCTTATTCTCGCCGTGCCCTGCCAGAACGTCAACCAAGCCGTGGTTCAACCCCTGTTGCGGAAACCCAGGTATGATGATAACCTTGCATGCTTGCCTTATGAATGTGCACGGCAGCTTGTTTGTTTCAATCAAAAAGTTCAAAACAGAACGTACAAGGTTCAAAAGTAACTCTGCAATGGACAAGAAATTGAACTAGACCTTCGTTTATAGTTATGCCACTGTGTTATAGTTATCAGCAAACTGAGTTGTCCGATTCACTGTAGGCTTGCCCAATTTGCCTGACCAATGCAAAGGACTTGGCCTTTGGCTGTGGGCACATGGTAAGTTAAAATCTGACAGTTACCGATGTTTGCTTTGTTCGGTTTTGTTCTCTTCAACATGCCATTTTGAGTAACATTAAGGTTATTGCAGACTTGTCGTGAATGTGGATCAAGAGTGTCAAACTGCCCTATATGCCGCCAAAGGATCACCAACCGTCTCAGGCTGTTTGCTTGATGGCTGTCCGGCAGGAAGATCAAGTACAGAGTGTTTTAGGAATGCATTTGCGTGTTTTTAGGGATGAAGTTGTACTAAAATGTACAGCATAGTTCTATGTTCATCACGCCGAACTCTTGTATTTGATGCTTTAGCTTGCTTTACTGGCTAGAAGTTATATATTTTATGTTAGCAATTTAATAAAGATCACAATAAAAACTCTGAATAAGCTTTCTCATTTGTCAACTTGATGAAAATCGCAATAAAATAAAATCTCTTGTATTGCTCTGGTAAGCATTCTAATTTGTCAAAATGCACCTCACATCATATGTCACGGTAATGTCTCCATCATCCAGTTTCAAAAATTTAACCTGAACAATTGAGGTGGAGGATATTAATTTCAAGCTTGTTTTCTTCCTAACTGCCTCTAAATGAACCTACAAGGGAGACAAGTACAAATCCAACATCATCACAAACTACTAACCAGCTGAAGGCAAAAGCTTAACCATTGCATAGCACTTGAAATTGAAAGTCAAAAATGTGTATCTAAACAAAGAATTTTCGATAAAGAAAACATACATTAAGACAGATTACTTTGAAGGAAGAACCAACTTCAGAAAATTCTAAACCAAATACGGCAGACACAGTCAAATCATAAAAGTTCCAAAACAAGCAAAACGCTCAAGCTGTAGCATAACTATAACCAGTACAACCTTCGAGTCTTGTCTCTCATAGTGTTAGGATCCCATGAGCCAGATGGTAATTGCTCCAATGATAAACCACACCCACAAATCTACTTCTCTTGGGGCCGGTCAGCTACAGTGGTGTTTTCTTTTGGAATAGGTTGAATTCTCTCATAAGGTTTCCTAATCAGTGTCTCTCCTCTCAATGCAGCTACATATCGGTCATTTGTATCTTCTTTCCTTTGCAGCTCCCCAAGGTACTCTGCCAGTCTCTCTCGATTTACTTGGCCCATCATCTGATTCACAAGTTCAGAAAATAAATTCTGTTGCCACAGTTGCTAACTGATCATGAAAGCCAAGATTGAATTCAGAATTCCAGACCTTTTGTACTCCAACAGCATGCACAAGGACATGTGAACATAATGTGCGTGCTTTTAGAATTAGAAGAGTGCTAAATCAGGCAATTTACTTGAACATAGTTTTGAGTGATATGATCAAGATGGTGGCACTTATCCATTTCCTTTCCAAAACCAATATGAAAAGTGGATGCAGATGCTCAAGCAAAAGTAGCTCACATCGGAGGTTGAGTTTGTTAAGTACATTTTTTAGCCACATGGGTACACAGGGGTTAAGAACTTTGGAGGAGAGATCTACCTTACAATTATATTCCGGTTTTATTTCAGCAAGACATTCAGTGATTGAGGGGGAAAAAAAAAAAAAAAAACTGACGAGTCCGACCATTATAAATGGGATACATAAATGATTGCAAGTAAAAAGCTTGATGATCCATTAACAAAGTGAAATAACATCAACAATAGATGCAATTTGTACTTTGTAGTACTCTAGACGGAAAACCAACAAGTAAATCTATTTTACCCTAGCTATGAATTATTTTTTTTTCAAAAGAAAATTATAGAGTGCAGCGAAATGAGAGATAACTCAATGGTTATTGTGTCCAAATTACTAACCCACAAATTACTTGGAATTCGGCGGCATGTGCAATAGAAAAAAAAAAGTACAAATTATCCAATCAGCAAACAAGAGTAATCCAACTAAATGATACCTATTATTTTAAGACGCAAGTTAAACTGAAAGGTTAAACATTATTCAACAGTCTCCCTCATAAGAGCATAAAAATTCGATCTTTTGCTTAAAAAAAAAAAAGAACTTTGTTTGAGCGTTGAGGGTTCATTAGCTTTTTTTATTTGATTATATTGAACAAGTATCATGCATCGGATGGAATCAAAACAGAAATAAATAAGAAAGACATACGAGGGAATCGGGCCGGGCGGTCCTGCGTAGCTCCGCTTCAAGCTGGGGGTTGCGGGAGTTGGTGGCCTGCATGACGCAATAGCCAACGACCCCCGGAACGACGCCGCATACTGTTGCGAATGCCAAAAAGAACGGCTTCGAATCCCGTGTCTTCCTCACTATCCACCTCCACGTCTCGCTCTTCTCCCACAGTACCGACATCGATCATCGATCTCACTGATTGGCCGGCCTCCAGCTTCATCTTCAGCCGTTTTATTCCACTCGGCCCATTAACAAATGGCCCACCTCTGTTTCTCATTTCTTAATTAATGCCACGTTGTTCTTTGTTTTATCGAATATGTCCCCGTTGTTTGTCCCTTTTACCTTTTTTTTTTACTTCTTACATATTTTAACTTGATTCATTATCTGTTTGTTAGAAGATGAACTGAAAGACATACAGCAATAATAAGTATGTACTCTACTACATTCAAGGTCTGTTTGAAATTGAGGTTGGACAGTTGTAACTGAAAAATTATTGTACTAAAATATTTGATAAACATTAATTACTGTAACTTTAAAATTAAATCCATTTGATTTTATACTCGTATAATGAAAAATATATAATATCTCAATTAATTTTGTCAAATCTTCTTCGGAGAGTATAACAATTATGAATTATCGTAATAAATAAATAAATAGTAAATAGTATACCAACAACAACGAATTCGTGAACTACCAATTCCATAAGAAATTAGAAAAATTTAAAAAATTACTATTTAGTAACTTGCTATGATTTCCTTTGCAATTAAAAAAATTAAATTAAATCAAAGCAATCAAACAATAAGCGGAGAATTTCTAATCTCCAAATAATCATTGCCGATGCCGTATATAGGACCATTGACTAGATTCCATGGTATATATTGGTACCCTTGAAATGATAGAACTGGTCCAAACTAATAAAGTATAATTATCATCCCATCCTTTCCATTAATTATTGGAATATTAGCAATGATGTAATGCTAGAATAAATTAGAGATAATGTAATTAATTAATATCTATATGATATGCGTAGTTAAATTGTATATATTTAGTGCTTGTATGTTAATTTTTCAAAATAAATATCAACATATTATAATATCATTTGCTATACATAATACTTAAAAGATATTTTAAGATTTTTCGATACATTTTATACATCATACTCTAATGATCTATGAGAACTGGCTACCCTTGGAAGAAGAAGAAAAAAAAAAAAAAAACTGCACGAAAGCAACATATGTAGACTCAGATAAGAAATAAGACAAACTGAAGAATCTGAATAACAATTTGTCTTTTCTGTGCACAAAATAAAATGGTAAAATGGAGCCGACATTTTGGGAATCCAGTTCTCCGTAGCCAACAGCTAACTGCCATTCTACAATCAGCCATCACCAGCCGGCCAGCCCGCTTTCGCCTTTGCTTTGAATTGCTTTATCAGTTCTCTCTCTCTGTCTCCATCTAAGATCGTGTGAAAGGTTGCATGGCTTTTGAACTCCATGTAATTTTAACTCCTCAGTCTCTCTCTCAAAGGAATAAAAAATTAGAAAATGGATCAAATGTATGTAGGATTTAGAGCTGGAAATGACCAAAAAAAAAAATTATTGCAACTAATTAAATGAGAGAGAGCAGAGAGCTTCCTGTTGAATGGATCACTTTGCCCTTTTTTTTCAATCAATAGGAGCGTATTGGCGAAAAAGAAAGAGTTTTGGGAATCTCTTTATATGCAAAATCATTCACATAAGGTTGAAGCTATTGTTCTCGTTGGGGTTATTAAATACTGCGCAAGACGGATGGTAAAGACAATAAAAGGGTCTTTCGGCTAAAGAAATCAAACCTAGAACTCTCTCTATCCCTCCCTTAAAGTAATTATTGGCTTATCACAACTCAACTCTTCCATTTTTGGGGCGTGAAAATCTTTAAAGTCGTCTAAAGATAGTAAACACACAAAAAATTCTAGTAAATTACTAACGAATATACTGTGCTCTACATTTATTTTGATTGTTTCTTCATTAATATTGCGGCGACACTCTTCCTGAGTAGACCATATATGCTGCCCCTCGAACACTTTACCCGAGAAAATTTTGGGCATTCCTACTTTCTATACGTACGCTCTCCCGTATTAGATATACTATTGTGACGTATATTTTTCAACCAATCAAAAAATAGTAAATAGATAGTTTTTTTTTTTTTCAATTCTGAATATTTTAGTTTTCATGTGCAAATGCTGTTTGACACAGCACCTCTTATTCTCTGATAAAAACCTCTAGTTTCTATTACAGTCACAACCAAATTTAATTTTCGTTGTTGACTCACCATATTAATCAGTTATCATAAGTTTGGAACATAGACAAAAACTTGAAAAATTAGCAATAGAAATCTTCGTAAACTTAATATTTTAATTTTTCAACGGAGGGTCGAAGTTTGCAAAGGAATTATATATAGTAGACAACATTATATTATACTATAGTGATTCTCACATTTTCATCAGTTTTCTTCAAGTATATATGATTTATTACAAGTATGGCGGATGAAGTCGAGTCTCATCTGCAGTTCTGCAAATGAGAAAGAGAGAGGCTCAGAGAGTAAGGGGGGGAGAGAGATAGCTAGAGAGACCAGTCAAAGATTTTGTGAAGGTAATCATTAAAGTGCCCAGCATGTCTTTACCGATACGAAAATGATATTTTAAGGAAAGGATTAAAGGAGAAGGCAACATAGAACAAAAAACAACAGTAAAGAAAAAGTTGTTTGGATGGCAGGAAAATTATCTAAAGCAATAAAAAGAAAAAGTAGACTGTGACGGTGTGCCAGGTAGATTTGTTCAGATGGCAATGGGCCCTCATCTTCAAACTATCACCTGTTGAATGATAAAAGTGTTCTTTTCCCTTTGGGATAAAAAGTACAGAGAATCATCTCATGGACCCCTCACATGAGCACATCGCTAAACTCATCCGAAATATACTGTCATTTTGAATTGTTACACACTGACATCGCCAAAGTTAAAGACTACCCACAATCACTCGGCATATAAACTATGCCTCTGATCAAATATAAAATTAGAATATTAATCATGGCAACATAAGAAGTGAGCTCGAATTTAGCGGTTCGAGATTATTTAAGGTTTTGTCTATGGCAGACAATGAATATTAGGAATTGATTATTATTAAAATAAATGAAAATATACTAAAGTTGGTTGGTGTGAATGATTCGACACTCTCACTCCTTAAGAGAGGTTAGGGGTTCAATCTCCACTTTCGTATGGAGTCACTACTTTAGCCAGTACTTTACCCCTTACGGGTCGACCCGGTGCGAGTGGAGATTAGTCTGGGTTGTGGTACGGGCTTAAAGGTACCTCCCACAGTTGGGGCCCACTCAGAACCACCTTATAGTTCAGACCAACAAAATAATAATAATAAGTGAAAATATTGGCATTTTCTAAATTATGAACTTAAGCTACCTATCACTATTGATAGGGAAAATATCCCATTAGTTGATATTAGATACTGGATGAATAACATATCTTCGAGGTCACCCTTAATTTTCGTGTTAATTTTTTAGCATGCGTTAAGCTCGTGGACTTCCTTATGATATTATAGCCAAATTTATAACAAGTGGGAATCACGGGTGATGGTAGCTGTTAGGGATGGCAAAATAACCCGGACCCGGCCCGGACCCGGACGAACCCGGATAATCCGGGCCGGGTTGAACCCGCACCGGAATATAAAAAAATCCGGGTCCGGAATAAATTTTAATAACCCGGATATATCCGGGTCCGGGTCCGGGTTTAGGTTAACCCGGACCCGGATATTTAATTTTAATATTATTTTTTAATTAATTTTATTGATTAATCTAAATGTGTTATTGTTTAGAAATGTATTAATTTTTTTATTTTTAGAATTTTAGAAATTAATATTGATTCATTGATCCGGGTTCAAAACCCGGAATCCGGAAACCCGGATTTTTCCGGGTTGAACCCGGACCCGGGTGAAAAAATCCGGGTTAAAATCCGGGTCCGGGAAAAGAAAATAGTATCCGGGTCCGGATCCGGAAAGGCTAAACCCGGACCCGGACCCGGATTTTGCCATCCCTAGTAGCTGTTAAGAAAATAATCCCATGTTGGCTGAAAAATTATTATCCTGGGTTATATATATAAGGTTTGGGCAATTTTTTATTCTTGAGCTATTTCTTAGTATGAATGAGACCTTAAGTTTCTACAAATAAAAATTATTTTTAAGTATGAGTTAGGCCCTTGAGTTTCTATAAATAAAAATTACAAAACACTAATATAGTTTCGTGATTTTTTTTAAAATTTTTTTCTTTTTTAGTAGATAAGGATTAATGGTAAATTTTCTTTACGTATATAGTTATTGATGGCGGATTTGGATCCATGCATGTTGGTATGATTTATCCTAATTTTTTTTAATGATTTTGTTATATGTGTGCATTTATAATATTATATGGTTCATATTTTTTTTGGTCTTAACCACGAGGTATTCTTGGGAGGATCCCAACTGTGGGAGACACCTTTAAGCCTGTACCACAACCCAGACTAGAAGTCTCCGCTCGAACTGGGAGGCACAGGTTCTCCCAATAAAGGCGACTTCCCTGCGACTCGAACTGGGAAGCAAATCCAGTCAAGCCACTTAAGGGGACTTCATTGCCAGTGGAGCCAACACTTTGTTCAATCTAAGGGTCAACAGATCAATATAGAGTCAATGTCCATCAATATCCATCTGAAGTTCACATTTTGCGTGTATCAAAGCGGGACTCTTTTGAAACAAGTTTGGAAAGTTTGCCCACTTGGAAATTGAAGGTACCATGTACATTTTACAGCAAAACCGGTGACAGGTTCCCTGAAGTTATCAAGCACATATGGAAACAAACTACAATCGTTCAATTAAGTAATCAAAAATCAGAACTCAATCGTTCAATTAATTCACTTAAATTTTATAAAAAATTATCAATTACTTAATGAATGACATATTATTTACGATAAAATTTAGAATAAAAAATATTTAGAATGTATCTTTTCTTACTCATATTGTGTATGAATAGGGCTGTGTACGCCACCGTCAAAGGAAAAGCAAGGAAGGATTGAATATGTTTTAATTATTATGAAGAGTAGGAATACATTGTTTAATTAGCCAAAAGGTTAACATTCTATACATACATATTCCTCTTCTGACAATAAATAATTTTATAGGGATATCTCACGTCTCGATTGTGTCTGTCTCCCAAATCTATAATACTACTTCTTTATTCTTCCATGTATCTTTACATTTCGTCTTGATAATCTTCTAGTATACAAGTTCTTCTCAAGGAGGCTTCCGCGATCTGATTGGTCAGTAATGCACGTGGCCTCATTCGCCTCATGGTGACAATCTCTGTGCTTTCATTTCCACCTACTAGGTCTGTAAAATCTATAAATGATATACAATAAAATGTCATTTCTATATCCAAAAAATGAGAAAGAATAAAAAGAGTTGTGTCTAGGGCAATTGTGTATATATTGTTGATTAATCTTCCGTTTACTGTATAGTCTCATGGGTAAGGGCTGACATGAGCAGAGGAAAACTTAATTAGCTGCATATAATTATGGTAATTTGCAATATTTAGTTACAAAATCCATAATTACAAACGTAAGACGACAATCAACTACAGCTAAAATTTCTCTTTATTTCTGGTTGTCATATAAATGTTTTTTGAATTCAACATTAGTAGATGAACTCAACTTAAAATAAAGAATAATGATAGATATCTCAAGTTTTTTTTATCTCAAATTTCATCGAAATGATGTGTTATTTATTGAGTGATTGATAATTTTTTATAAAATTCAGTTGAACTAGTAATATTATTTCACCAACTAATTGATGAACGACACCTCACTTAGAGCAATTTTTTTTAAGATAATGAAAGCTTTACCGCACATTTTCAAGCTTCAAAAGGTTGCCAAATTACTAAATTTTGATATTGAATTTTAAACTCTGGAAACATCAAATAATTTTAAAAAATCATCATCGCATTGTCGATTTAGCAAACTCCGGCGGAGTACGTACGAGTGATTAATATATGCGTATGTACATGATATACTTTGATGCCAAACTCTGATTCTAATTAATTAGGGTCCGATCTTATTCGTAGCAAAAAGGATGGGCATTCCAATAAAAACATGCTTAATACAATTGATAATTAATGTCTAATTATATAATTATTAGTGCAATGATCACATAAAATCATATAACATATATTCTATTGCAAAGTGATAAAAATAATGAGCAGAGCCCTAGCTAGTATTGCGTGTTGTAGGATATGGACGGTTTGCTGGTCCACAAAACTTTTTTAATGGGTGCCTCTGATTTTTGTTAGTTTGTGAGCAGGCAAAAGCAGGGAAGCTTCTTATCCTCCCTGTGGGTTTTCACACAAATCGTTAGACATAGAATCCGCAAAAGGCATGTATAATTTTTTTTTTTTTTATTCTCTTTCCTTTTAATACCTCATCATCAACTTAATTACCAATTCTGCCTCTTGTTTTATTTCATTAATTCTTGCAAATAAGGCTGATATTTGGATATAAAGAATGACAAAGATCATTAAATTATTGGAAAATTATACCTAGACCTCATGTTATTTCCATCCGTTGATATAGATATATAAACCCTCACCGATCTAATGTTTTAAATATAATTAACATCATTTTCTTATCTCGCCATCACATAGATTATAAAAATAGAGTCCAAGTGCCTAATAATGATCTATTGAATGTCTCCACATAAAAATAAAATAAAAAGAAAAACTAACGAAATGGGGTATATGTGTATATAGGGACTAACTATAATTTACGGTAAACCTTGATAATTGGGTCTCATTTTGCTTTAATTTATCATTAATTAAGAAACTGCTTAGAAAATGGCAACAATGTAGATTGACTGAAATATCAAGGGCTAAAAGTTTGGCTATGGCCCCAACAGTGGCCTATATAGTTCATTATCAAACAAGCCATTTATATTACACCTCCTTGAACCTTTAGTCCATTTCTTTTGCTCTCTCTCTCTTTTGCTTTCTTCTCTACTATCCTTTCAATGGCGCCCATGAGCCTCCCTCCTGGATTTAGGTTCCATCCCACGGATGAAGAACTTGTAGCTTATTATCTTGATCGAAAAATTAACGGCCGCACCATTGAGCTCGAAATTATCCCAGAGATTGATCTCTACAAGCATGAACCATGGGATTTACCTGGTGCATAATTAAATAGTTTCTTTCCATTTGTTCTTTCGTAATTTTTTTTTTTTTTTTGTGAAGATGAATTGATGATGACTTTGTTTGTTTTCAACAGATAAGTCATACTTACCTGGGAAGGATATGGAATGGTACTTCTTTAGCCCTAGGGATAAGAAGTATCCCAACGGTTCAAGAACTAACCGGGCGACCAGAGCCGGGTACTGGAAAGCCACTGGAAAGGACAGAACAGTGCACTCTCATAAGCAGTCGGTGGGCATGAAGAAGACACTGGTGTATTATAGAGGAAGGGCTCCTCATGGCATCAGAACTAACTGGGTGATGCATGAGTATCGCTTGCTTGATCCTTTGTCTGGCGCTGCATCATCAAGTTTAAAGGTACTATTTATACATTTCTTCTTTATTCTTAAT
Organism: Citrus x clementina; assembly: GCF_000493195.1. Lineage (NCBI taxonomy): Eukaryota > Viridiplantae > Streptophyta > Magnoliopsida > Sapindales > Rutaceae > Citrus > Citrus x clementina. Next base: position 31,095,832 of record NW_006261964.1, on the reverse strand, counting down.
AATTCTGCCACATGAACACGACACAGATTAATTTCGTTATCAATTATATTGAAGAAATCATCATGATGGAAACCTTTTCAACTCAATTTAAAGACAAAACCCCTAATTGGGAATTAATTTATCGTCGATCGACATATTTTTCGTTCAAAATGATTTAGGAAAAGTTTTCAATTTGGACATACAACATGAATACTGAGTTAGTAATAGTGAAAGCATCTAATTTTTGTGGGGTTACGCTGATCATCTGAAACTATCAAAAGCATTGTAAATACGTAGCAAATCTGATCTTTTGAAAGAATCATTCTGCAGGCATGCATATGATTAATCACAACGATGATTTGTGTATCTCTTTCTTTTTTTCTTGTTATATTCCTTCTCTTTTACTAAAGATTAGATATAGCTCATCACCATGACGACGAAAGACTCTTTGCCACTGATGATCGCTTTAGTGTCCTCATTACAATCATTTTTCTTCTGTTTGAAATTCTCTTTTATTCTTTTCTCATCATCTTTCTTAGCTTTTTCAATTTTATTAGATCTTTGTATGATACTCTTTTACTAAATAAGCCATTTTGATCTCACTTGGTATTAATATATAATTTTTTGGACTACAGGATTCCTATGCACTGTGTCGAGTCTTCAAGAAAACGATACAAATTCCAAAAGCAAAAGAAAGTCTTCAAGAAGCAATGGGCAATAACAATAATGATGCAGAAAATCAAACAGAAACGGTTGGGTTCTCATCAGATGAACAAATGTTAGGGGATGACACAAGTGGACGCGAAGCCGAAGAAAACGATTACTCTAAGTTCCCATCTGACACTTCTTCTTCAGATTTCACTCAAGCAACGCCTACAGAAGCCGGCAATGTTAATGCAGATGAATTTCAAGCTCCATTCATTTCAGATGAAGCTAACAGCGCCGTTAATATGTATTCTCTAGGCGTCGACTTCACTACCAACTTAATTCAGGTATAGTACTTAATATATTTAAAGAAAAAATTGAATATTATTCATGGGTATGCATTAGGTCGTCGTTTCATTTGTTAATGCTGGTGATTATTCTAATTAGAATTTCTTACTTTGGCCACGTTCTTTGTTAATGACATGATTGTCTCCTTTTTTCCGAGGCTAAATTTCCAGCAAATTATGCAGGCTTTATCACCAATTAAAGCTTAGTGCTTACACCTCCTCATTTTTTTATTCATCTTTGATCCTATTGTGTGTAACACATGATCACGGTTGCTTTCACATTTCGCACACTTATTTAAAAGTCATCATAAATGATTGAAATTTTCAAAGTACAGTTAAATGGGGCCACTGCGTTGGAAGTGGCCCACAAAAGAAGGCCTTTGAATTCTCTTTTGATCTCAATAAAGTAAACAAAGTTACAAGTAATGAACTCACCTAGCTTCCTTCTGGTTCTAAAAATCTCTTAGACTGATTACTCACATATTATGGCTTTTTCTTCACCATCTTCTATAAATTCTTTTGACTGACTGACTGAAAATCTCTCTTTCTCTCTCTCTCATCTTCCCAAAACATCTTGAATGTCACTGTCTCCAATGACGTATTTCCTTTCCGTTATGTTAGTCACAATTTGGTCCATTTTCCCGTTCAAAACCTTTTTTTTTTTTTGGAAGGGTTCAAAATCTATTTTGCTTTCTCTATAAAAGGAATACAACCCATCTTAAGTAGTATTGTTATTTTGAAACATTTTTCCACGTGTCTAATGTTTATATAACTACTGTTCTATTCATCAAAGAATGTGACATATAAAAGTGATTAATTGCCTATCTTGTTTCTTCTTTTAGTTTTTGCTTTAAATTATTGATGCTCAATGCTGCCCTTGAAATATAATAGATCCAAAAGAAATAATTTAGCGCATCCCATTGTATCCAACCTGAAGAAGCCTCAATATATCTTTCATTCTTTTCTTGAAACCTCGAGGAAACTGGGAAATTATAATCAATATAGGGTTCGGATAACGAACCCTAATTTTTACACCGTTTAATCTCAAATGTGCATCGCAATAACCACATATTATTACGCATGCATGTAGATAAATTAAAATGCATTGATTTGAAACTCGTGCAAGAATCTGAGTAGAACATGTAGCAACAAGGATCATGTCCTCTTAAAATACAAACGATCTTCTTTGTCGATGCAGGATATACAGATGCCAAGCTACGCAAACTTGCAGTATCAATGTCCTTTCCCACCATTGGAATTAGAAGACTTCCCACAGATAAACATCGCGGAGACGAAGCCATCGAAGCCTGAAATTTTTGACGGGTGTTTGATGTATGATAAGTGTAGGGATTACATGAATGGAGCCCTCGAAGAGATTTACTACTTGTGTTCCGCACAAGACACAAACAACTCTGTCGCCCTCTCCATGCAAGACTAACACAGTTAATTGAGACTTCACCAAAAGATGATGATCATATAGTTAAGTTATATACTTTTGTTTCTCTCTCACATGTATTGCTATTTTTATATACTAAAATTCAACGATGCAGAAGTAGAAAATTGTGTTGGGTTAAATTAAATAACCCCAAATCGGGAATTGTTTTGCTAATTAACCACAAGGTAATGTTGTTTGACTTACCATGCGCTTTTAATTTGCTTCTCTCTCAAAGAGAAAAATTGTACTTCTTATTAATTAGAATGATGAGTCGGGGCATATACCATATTTTTTTTCCTTTTTGTAATTTCTTGGTCAATTTTGAAAGGAAAATTGAAAAATTATACATTTTACAAATGTATTACTTATTTGAATATATTTTTTTGTTGTCATGATATTTCACACGTGAAACATATATACATACAGTTCTTGAACACACAATTCCATGCATACATATATAGCCCATTATGTCGTTAATCAAGCGCAAATTACTTCTTAATCTTCTAAAACTATGGGTCCAATCACTTTCAAGTAAAAATGGAAAAAAAAGCTACGGGCCACTTAAACTAGAATGTCATGTTATAAAGAGTGGAGCTTTTAACACCCCTCTAAAATCCTAATAATACCCCTTTAGACCTAAAACGCCCCAATTTAATTTATAGAATCCTAATCCATGTATTAAAATTAAAGTAACGACAAATATTCTAAATTTTTTTATCTTAAGTTTCATCTCAAATAATGTGACATTTATTGAGTGATTGGTGATTCTTTATAAGATTTAAGTGAATTGATTGAATTATCTCATCAACCAATTGATGGATTTTTTTTAGATTAAAAATTTAGGATGTGTAACACTTATCTTAAAATTAATCATCTTGCCATAAAATTTTTTCCTTTAAATAATATAGTTTTAAAGATTTTATTGTTAAATACATACTAATCCCAAAATCTTAAATTATTTTTTTATGATGTAGTTTTTCTCATTATTAGAAAGAATAATTTCAATTAAAAAATAAAAAATAAATTTATCTTTGGTTACTTAGATAATTAATGACAAATTTTAAAATGCTTCCAATGTACGGCTAACCTTGTGTTGTAGAATTTCTCCATCAATTAATTGAACTATAAGTGTGCTAATGGGTAATCATAAACACATAATCAATGAAGTCTTTGCAACTGTCAATTTTTGAAGGCTAGTAGCCAATAGTTATTCGCCCTTCATCTCCGCAATTTGTTGTTTATGGTAAGAGATAAATTTACTAGTTTTGTGTGACAATACATATTTAAAAAACACAATTAATAATTGCAGTTGAGATTGATCTTATGAGACCTTTGGTTTCACAGTTTCAACTGGATGGTAAAGTGCAAAGAGTTGAATATGAGAACCTTCATGTTATTTGTTTCCATTGTGGTAAATACATGCACAATAAGGAAGGCTGTCCGGATAGGGATGATAATGGTCCTTATGAGGAAAATCAGGAGGCCAATATGGAACAAAATATACAGATCTCAGAACTTTTAATCCTAGCTCTACCTTGTCACTAAAAAATCGGCCCATTAGAAGGAAAAAAGCCAACCAATCAGCTAATCCCAAAGGTCCTAAGCATGTGGGTACATCTACTCGATTGCATGAGAAAGTCCCTAATGAAGAAAACACCAATTTTTTTTTTTTTTGGTCTTATCCACGAGGTATCCTGGGGAGGGCCCCAACTGTGGGAGGCACCTTTAAGCCCGTACCACAACCCAGACTAGAAGTCCCCGCTCGAACCGGGAGGCACAGATTCTCCCAACAAAGGCGACTTCCCTGCGACTCGAACTGGGGAGCAAACCCAGTCAAGCCACTTAAGGGGACTCCATTGCCAGTGGAGCCAACACTTTGTTGGTAGAAAACACCAATTTTCAAAGCTCTATTCCTACACATGACTTACGTGGTTGTCCTAATCTCCATGCAAGCCATGCAAACCCCAATCTTTTACATATACCCATGTATGTTCCTACTAGTCTAAACCCCCTTTATCACTTAGCCATCTCATTTCCTCCTGATAACGTCACTAAAACTCTCCACATTGTTGATGTACATCCAAAAAACTCAAATGATCATAACAGTACTGGCGGTCACATTCTTCTGTCGGAATTGGATGGTGATCCCTCTGATTCTAAGGTTTTGGCTGCCAACATGGATATGGAAGATGATGCAAATGATATCGATTATATGGCTACAAGTGAGGATAGAGTTGATTCTTCAGAAGGTGATGTGTCCCTTGTTGAATAAACGGCCATGGACTTAGTAGAAGAGGCCTCTCGGCTGGTGCAATAAGGCTCAACTTATTTTCATTTTGCTTTTTTATAACGATACGAATTCTGTTTTAAAATGTACAAGAGGCGGCTTCGAAGGGCTTTCGTCGCTCTTTCAATACTCTTATTAAAAATTATTGTCCTTCTATGGTTATTATAATGGAGCCTAGAATCAGTGGGAAGCAAGCATATGATTTTGTTAAACGTAGCGGCTTTGATTATTCTCATCGTATTGAAGCTTTAGGTTTTTCTGGTGGAATCTGGATTCTTTGGCGAGATTGTTTTAAAGTGGAAGTCTTTTATAATCACAAGCAATTCGTCCATTTTAAAATTTTAAAGAATAACAATCTTCAATCTTGGATCGCAACGATGTATGTGAGCCCTAATCCTAATTTGAGAAGGCAGTTATGGGATCACCTTGACTTTTTAGCCAGATCGATTCATGGTCTGTGGTTGGTGGGAGGCGATTTTAATTCCATTTTATGTGCTGCTAAGAAGAAATATGGCTCTACTAATACCTATGGGGTTTCTGGGCTGTTTAAAAATTAGTTTAATATGAATGGTATGTTTGATTTAAATTTCCATGGACCCTGGTTCACTTGGTCTCGTGGTTTTCTTATGAAGCGGCTTGACAGAGTTGTTTCTAATATGGAATGGCTAAACAAGTATCCAAATAATGTTGTCCCACATCTGCTAAAGATTGCTTCAGATTATAGACCTATTTTACTTCGGTTTACTAATGATATCAGTAGCTCTCGGGCAGGGGCGGATGTAGTGTAGGTCTAGTGGGGGCTCAAGTCCCCACTGAAAAAAAAAATCTTTTTGTTTAAAAGAAAAATTAATAAATTTTTAAATAATCTCTATCAAACTATCAAAAACCTCCGTTCTTTCAGTTTCTATAACCACAATAGAGAGAACATTTTTAGTAATGAAATTTATTAAGAATGAACTTCGGAATCGGATGAGAGATGAATGGATAACTAATTATTTGATTGTTTATGTAGAAAAATATGTATTTAATAGTGTTGATAATAAATCTATTGCACAACGTTTTCAAAATATGAAATCGCATAGAGAACAATTGTAATTGTGTTATAAAAAATTTTATATATTCAATTTTCAATTTTTACATTTTGTTGTTATTTAATTTAGCCCCCGGTAAATTATTTTTCTAGATCCGCCACTGCTCTCGGGGACAAAAGCCTTTCCGTTTCTTGGCTGCATGGCTTATTGATAATTCCTTTGGTTAGTTCGTCTTTATTGCTTGGCTTAATAATTTGTCATATTTACATGCTGCTGATACTTTTGTGAAGAAGGTCCTGGAATGGAGCATAGATCATTTTGGTAATATTTTTCAGAGGAAGCGAAGGATCCTAGCACGCCTAAGGGGGTTTAGAAGGTGTAAGAAACCAACTATCGACAAAGTCTGGCTAAGTTAGAGCTAAAGCTGAAAAAGGATTTAAAGGAAGTACTTACACAAGAGGAAACATTGTGGCTTAAAAAATCTCGCAAAGATTGGCTTATTCAAGGGGATAGAAATTCAGCTTATTTCTACAAAAAAAAACTTTGGCCAGACGTAAGAGGAACCAAATCACAACCATTCAGGATGATAATGGTGAATGGCTTTTAGATAATGAATCATTAAGCAGCATGACATAGCTTTCTTATCAGCATTTTATATTAGTGAGACCTTAGTTTTCCTACCTTATCCGATAAGGGGATGCTTCCTTAACCTTAAAGTGTATCTAACTCAAGGGCTCACTACTCCCATTAAAGATAATGAAATCCGATAGACTATTTTTAGCATGAAACCTCTAAAGGGCCCTGGCGTGGATGGCCTACATGTGGTTTTTTATCAATCCCAATGGCATATCATTGGCCCATCCTTCTGTAGATTTGTACAGAGTATTTTCAGTAGTGGCAATATTCCTAAGGAAATTAACACTACGCTTTTAGTTCTCATCCCAAAGACTGATCATTCGGTTAATATGAAGATGTATTACCCGATTAGTTTATGCACAATAGTTTACAAAACCATTTATAAAATCCTGACTAACAGACTACATGCATTGATGCCGAATCTTATTGGCCCTCAACAGACCAACTTTGTCCCTGGCCGACATATCATTGATAATATTGTGATTGCTTAAGAAGTTATTCATTCTATGTGTAAGAAAAAGGGGAAGAAATGTTTCATGGTGATTAATATGGATCTAAAAAAGGAGTATGATAGGCTTAACTGGGATTTTATTCATGAGACGTTGCAGGAAACGAGATTGTCGAGAGATATGATCCACATCATTATGGAATGCATTACTTTTGCTACAATGAAAGTTTTATGGAATGGTGAAGTTGCTGTTGAGTTCGTCCCCTCCAGAGGTATACGACAAGGTGATCCTCTTTCCCTGTATATTTTTGTCTTATGTATAGAGCGGCTCAATCATGGAATCAATAATGTTGTCACTACTAGGGATTAGCAGCCGATTCGTCTTACTCGTCGTGGCACTCCTCTTACTTATTTTTTGCTGATGATCTTTTATTATTGGCTGAAGCAAATATCAATCAAGTTGAGGTTATCAATATAGTTTTGGATACTTTTTTGCCAAATCTCAGAGGTTAAGGTAAACAAGACTAAATCTCAGGTTTTCTTTTTTAATAATATATCAGCTCGGGACATGAAAAGAATTAGGGCTGCCCTTGGGTTCTCGGTTCCCAAGGATCTAGGCACGTACCTTGGGATGCCACTACTACATACTCGAGTCTCGCAGCATACTTATCATAACATTATTGACAAGGTTAAAAGACGCCTATCGGGATGGCATGCTTCTCTTCTGTCCTTGGCGGGTAGAATTACTCTTGCTTAGACAATTTTACAGGCTATTCCGGTTTATGCAAAGCAATCAACGAGCCTCCCCATTGGAATTAATCTAAAGATTGATAAAGCTTGTAGGAAATCATATAGAGTGGAAATTTTAGTCATCAGTGAATGAGTATGGTGAGTTGGGATAGATTGTGCAAACCAAAGGTTTATGGAGGTTTAGGTTTTAAGGACCTAAACGTGATGAACAAGGCTCTTTTAATGAAGCTCAGTTAGGGAGTCATTTTAGATAAAGATAGTTTATGGGTTCGGGTTCTGTGTACTAAATATGGGTTTAATAGTTCTAACCCTCCTCTTACTTTGCCCACTCGATATGGATCTCATATGTGGAAAGCTATTGGTAAGATTTGGCAGGATACACTTTCGAGTGTGTGTTGGTCTATTGGTGATGGTAGAAAAACCCGTTTCTGGTGGGATTGTTGGGTTTATAAGGACAAACCCCTTGCGAGCCATGTCATTTTTCCTATCCCTGATCATCTTAATAATTTAATGGTTGTTAATTGTGTGGAGGTCAATGAGCAATGGAACTGGGCATTATTTGATTATTTTCTTCCTGGTACTGCTATTATAAAGATTGCATCAATCCATCCTCTTTCAGTGTCGTTAGGGCCGAATCAATTATATGGTTCGCATTCTAATGAAGGGAATTTCTCGGTGTCCTCTGCTTATTATGCTATCAGTTCACCAGATAATCAATTAAAGGATACTATTTGAAAGTTGGCTTGGAATTGGCAAGGCCTTTAGTGTGTTAAAGTTTTCGTTTGGCTAGCTTTTCATGGTCGGTTGAAAACCAAATTTGAAATCTTAAGGCGTCATATATTGATAAATCCTGAGTGTAACAGATGTGGGGCCCCGGTTGAGGATATCTTGCATGTGCTGAGAGACTGCATGGTTGCGAGAAGATTCTGGTATTGTGTGATTCCTTTAGCAATGAGGCAACATTTCTTCCAAACTCCATTTAACAAGTGGATGATTAATAATCTTTAGAATTCATGGCCGATTTATGGAATTCAAAATTGGGTTTGTTTCTTTGGCATAACGATATGGAGACTATGGTTTTGGAGGAACCAGTTTTTAGTGCATGGATCGACTATGGACGGCTTATCCATGGTTAATGATGTTAAGGCTCGCACTGAGGAAGTGATTTTGCTTCAACAGTCTTCTTTGATCTCGAGAACTATAAAAGTCAACAAATGGATTGGCTGGTCGTTTCCGAATTGGCCATGGTGCAAGTTGAACTCGGATGGTGCTTGTAAAGTTTCTGGTGTAGCCATTGCAGGGGTCTGATTCGCGACCATAATGGTCATTGGGTTGCTGGTTTTGGAATTAATTTAGGGATTTGTTTAGTGACTATGGTAAGTTATGGGGTCTTTATCAAGGTTTACTTCTTGCGTGCAATAAAGGAATTCGATGGCTTTGTGCTGAGGCTGATAGTTGCTGCGTTACTCAACTTGTGATGAACAAAATGGTGACTTCTAATGAGTTTTCTCCTATAATTCGTGCTATTCAGGAACTCCTCAGACGAAACTGGCATATGGAGATTACTCACGTTTACAAGGAGGCTAATTTTGCCGCTGATTATTTGGCTACTTTGGCTTGTTTTATTCTTTTAGGTCTTCATGTTTTTAATTATCCGCCTACTGGGGTGCTCTAGTTTATTTCGTGAGACAGGTAGTCTACCCCCGCTTTGTTCTTTCTTAGCTCTGTTAAGAGCCCCTCTTAATAAAAAAATAAAAAATACAATTAATAGGAGCCCCTCCAAATGAATTTTCATTTCAGTTTGTATTTCAATGTTTCGTTTCCTCTCTTTATGCATGTGAAGTAAATATATACCTATATCTACAATCTAATTATAGTATTTTTTTCTCCAAATAGATTTAGAATTACATTTAGATTTATGGTGAATGGAATCATTTTATTCACATCAGAAATCTTCACACTTTATTTATTTATTCATTTTTCAGTCTCTGTTTTCCTATAAAAGTTATTTGGGGGGGGGGGGGGGGGTTGGAATTCAGATTAAGTTCCTGTTGGTAGAGATATTTTTCTGAAGGTATTTCTTATGCATTGCGTCTCTCTTGTTCATCTATGATTGTAAAATTGACCGTTTGCGCATTATTTTTTAATTATATTCTTAACGATGTCCCTGAACTTGGAATCGATCTTAATAATCTTAGTGTCGGATTTATTACTTTTATGCTATTGAATTATGAGTTGTTGACGAAACCTCTCGTTTGTTTATTTACATTTTCTTTTCTTAATTTCATTTTAAATAGTATATATCTCCTTCTTTTGGAAAGATGTGACACCATCAGCACTAGATTAGATCTTCTTTTTTTTTTAATGAAATACTAAATTATATCTTTGGCCCTTATTTTTTAAAAAAGAAAATTACATATATAGTATAAGTAAGTTTAAAAGTTTAATAGAAATAGATTACAATTAAAGTCTAAAACCTAACATATAAAATTCAATATATAACATTTGATAATAAACTTTCACTACTATATGAAGAGATTTGAACTCTCTATCTTAAAATTAAAAGAAAAATGTGTCAAATTACGAGGTTGATGAAAATTATATCTTTAATTTTGATAAGGAATAACTTATTAGGAGCATAGTAAATATTAATTTTTTTAAGTAACAATTTTGATGATTACTCAGAGAAAGTCTTGGCTCCATGACAAGTTGAGTTTTTGTCTTATCTCCATGACAAGTTAAGTTTTTTATTCCTTTACTTTCTTTATTTTCTAGATTTACGTTTCCTTTGTTCCATTTGGAGCATCAATGACGACCATAAACCCTAGGAAACCACTGGACATGAATGAGACTTATGCTGCTTTGTCTATTGAAGAAGAAGATGACGGGGGTCTTATAATCACGGGGAAGATGTTGAAGATGGGAAAGATGAGAGGATTGATTTTCGATATTGCTTGGCGGGAAGATTATTAACGGACAAGGTTATCAATTTTTTGGCTATGAAAAATACAATGGTGGCTCTCTGGCGGTCTGGGAAAGGGATTTGTATTAAGGATTTATCACCCACATTATTCTTATTTCAATTTTTTCATGAAATTTACATCAGGAGAGTTCTTGAAATAGGGCCTTCGACGTTTGATCAACACATCTTACTTGTCAAGCGGTTGGGCGAATTAGAACAACCTCATGCTGTGCCGTTATACCACACATCCTGCTGGATCCAAATTTATAATTTACCGATCGGCTTTCTTTCAGAAAAGGTGCTGCAGAATATTAGAGACTACATTGGTGAATTTCAGGCATCCGACGAAAATAATTTAATGGGTGTTTGGAGAAATTATATGCGTATAAGGGTGTCTATTGATGTTAGAAAGCCCCTTAAGCGCCGTATGCGACTGAAGAAATCCGGTGGAGATTGGGTTTGGATAGATTTCAAGTATGAGCGTCTCCAAGTTTTTTGTTTCATATGTGGATTGCTGGGTCATACCGAAAGGCAATGCCCGTCCCTATACGATTATCCTGATGGTGACATCATAAAACCTTATGGGCAGTGGATGAAGGCGCTCATAAGATGAAATAATTTGAATTCTGGTGAGAGGTGGTTATGTTCGGGGCCACCGGAGATAGGGGAAGCGAAAGATGGTAATAGCATGGATCTTGCGGATGTAATGAAAGTTGATTCTTTTCCTCACACAAAATCGGGAATTACTATATCTAGTGGTCAAGTGGATGACGAGATTGAGGGGACCACGCGGGCCTAGTGTTACTGTGATGCATAATCAATTGTTGTTGGAGTTGTTCACGGCTGTTGATGTTAAAGAGGCGTTATTTAGCATGCATCCGGATAAATCCTCGGGGCCGGATGGCATGAACCCTGCCTTTTATCAGAAATTTTGGAATTTAATTGGACAAGATGTTACAGATGCGTGTCTATATTTTATTTCAATTCACACTTTCCCTGATGAACTGAATGATACCTTAATTGTATTAATTTCTAAGAAGCTACAGCCTGAAACTTTGACAGACATGCGCCCTATTGCATTGTGCAATGTCTTATACAAGATAGTTGCAAAGATGCTTGCAAATAGAATGAAGTTGGTATTAGACTCGGTAATTTTTAAATCTCAGAGTGCATTTGTTCCGGGCAGAGCAATCACTAACAATATCCTCATATCGGCTGAAATTATTCATTTTCTTAAAAAAAAAAGAAGCAAGGAAAAACGGGTATAATGGTCTTCAAGATTGATATGTCGAAAGCATATGATCGAATTGAATGGGACTTCCTAAAGGCTGTGATGCTGAGGATGGGGTTTGATGAGGGTTGGGTGGATCTTATTATGTTGTGGTGTTTCTACGGTGAGTTATAAGGTGCTAAGGAATGGGGCGGAAGTGGGATCCATTATCCCAAGTACAGGGTTTCCAGAAGGAGACCTGTTATCTCCTTATTTATTTATAATCTGTTCTGAGGGACTTAGTTCGTTGATCCGTAATCGGGAAAGGGCTGGATTTCTTCATGGGGTTAAAGTGGCTAGGAGTGCACCTAGCATTTCTCACCTATTCTTTGCCGATGATTATTTACTCTTCTTTAAAGCCAATCTAAATGAAGCCAGAATTATAAAGGGTTTGCTGGCTATCTATGGTGCCGCTTCTGGACAGCAGGTGAATTATAAAAAATCAGCCATATCTTTCAGTGCAAATATGGATGAGGTGTCCAAAGGGCAGGTGTGTGAAGTTCTGGAAGTTTCCGCAACTAGTAACCATGAAACCTATTTGGGGTTGCCTTCGCAAATTGGAAGAAAGAAGAGTGTCGTTTTTAATTTTATTAAGGATAACGTGTGGCAACAGCTGCAAAGGTGGAATCAGAAATTTTTAAGTAAGGCTGGGAAGGAGATAATACTGAAAACAGTAGCCCAAACTATTCCTAATTATGCCATGAACATTTACTTGTTACATGTTGATTTATGTAAGGAGCTGGAAATTATGATGAACTCGTTTTGGTGGGGAACTAAGCGAAATGAAGATCGAGGAATTCATTGGCGTCGTTGGGATTCGATGTGTAAACCAAAGTCTTTTGGGGGCATTGGTTTCAAAAAGATACGCGATTTTAATATTGCTATGTTGGGAAAACAGTGTTGGAAGCTCATGACAAATCCACAATCTCTGGTGGCAAGGATCCTGAAGGCCAAGTACTATCCTAGATCCGTATTTATTGAGGCAAGTGTGGGATTTAATCCTAGTTATACCTGGCGATCAATAATGGCTACCCAACATGTCGTAGTTCAAGGAAGTAGGTTACGAATTGGGAGTGGGCAGCAGGTTTAAATCACCAAGGATCCGTGGCTTCCCGATGTTGACAATGGCTGTATAACAACTGTTCTGGATGAGAGTCTCGTAACAACTACAGTGAATTGTCTTATGGTTTCGGGTCAACGACGATGGGACAATGATTTGGTGGCGGATGTGTTTAATGACAAGGATGCTGCACTTATTTTGCAAGTGCCTCTTAGTGCTAGACATGACAAGGATTGTTGGTTCTGGCTTGCGAATTCTAAGGGTAATTTTACTGTCAGGAGTTGTTACAAGTTGCTGAATCTTATTTCTGATGCCCCAAGTAGTAAGGTATGGAAGTGCTTATGGAGATTGGAAGTTCCAAGTAAGGTGAAACATTTCATTTGGCGTGCTTTAATAAATGTTTTGCCTACGGCCGATAACTTGCTGCCTAGGAAGGTTGAGGTTTCCCCTATATGTCCCATTTGTAGTGCAGCTAATGAGTCAGTTTTACATTGTTTGGTGGAGTGTTTATTTGCTCATTCTTGCTAGCTACTGTCCTCGTTAGGAACTATTAGAAAATGTTCTTTTTTTTTGCATGGATTGAGCACATATTTAGTCACTGCAGTAAAGAAGATTGCCAGCTAGCTATGATGGTGTGCTGGAGGCTTTGGATTAATAGAAATGATAAGGTGTGGAATGGGAATAGTGGGCGGGCTCAAAATCCAGTGAATGTTGCTGGCCATTATCTCTTCCAATGGCAAGAAGCTAGAAAGAAAAAGTTAACAATTGGTGAGCCTGTGCAGTGGGGTCATGGTTCGGTGTGTTGGATTAAGCCTCCAACGGGCTGGTTAAAGTGTAATGTGGATGCAGGGGTATTTAGCTCGCAGGACAGCTTCAGCTTTGGAGGAGTAATAAGAGATTCTGGAGGTGCTTTTGTGGCAGCTAAGTGTCAACGCTTCCCTGGTTCGGTTCATCCCCGCGAGGCAGAAGCTTTGGCTGTTCGTGAAGCTCTTAGCTGGCTGAAAATTCTGCAGCTCTCTAAAGTTATTCTTGAAATAGATTGTTTGAATGTGTACTCAGCTTTAATTACTCAAACTCCTAGCCCTAATGGTTTTGGTTTAATTATTGAGGACTGTCAAGAATTAGTTAAACTAGTTGGAGAAGTAAGATTCTCTTTTGTTCGACGATCTGCGAACGTTGCTGCCCATACAATAGCTAGGGTGGGGGGTTTTATGTCAGGTCCTGGAGAGTGGAGGTTTGTTCCACCTCCGTGGTCATGTCCGATGTTGACAATATCTTAAGATTAATGAAATTTCCATTCATAAAAAAAAAAAAAAAACTTATTGGGGGCATATTTATGAAAAAATTTACTAGTTAATTCATAATTAACTATGTTTAGTTGGTTTCTGACTTGGGGTACAGCTAATCATACAATTTTCTGTTTAAGATAAAGATTGTATAGGTTGAGCCCGCAAAATAGATCTTTGCTCTTTGTGCCCTCTAATTTTATGTCATTGACTCATTGGCTACAATTTTACAACTTGTAACATTTTAACCAAAATAGAAACCTTTTCTCGCCAGCTGGCTCCACCTCTAGTCTATAACTACAAACTATATACTGCAAAAAGCTAGCATATATAGTCATGTACGTATTATAGTTGTAAAAATTAGTTTTGAATTTTATTTACTCTTCTTACTTTTCAAATATAATTTTTCGTACTCCACCAATTTATGAGAAAAAACTTAGGCTTACCGGTCTTACTATTTTAACAGACATTGAGGTCTTGCCATTTGGTGGAACAGTAAGTCCCACTCTAAGATCCATCAAAATTTAATATAGGAAAAATAGTTTAGACTCGTTTAATCTACCGAATGGTATAATCTCAATTGCTGGTCCTACAGCTGAAGTGATATGATTAACTTAAGCAAGTTTTTTGGGCCCCCAATTCTCACACGCACAGACCAAACAAAAAATGAAGAAGAAGAAGGTCACGCGAAGTATTAAGATATATACAAAACATGTAACACATGAACTAAAGAGACTGTCATCACAAAATGTACCTAAATCCCACAATTTTGGTATGTGTTTTGTTTCTTAACCAATTTTCTTCTGTATACTTCAAACTTTAGTACGATTGGTGCGTGTCTTATCATCATGCTGTATGTCTAGTTTCATATTTTGCAATTGACTACACACTTGAATAATGAAAAAACGTGTTTTAAAGAAGAATATTTAATATTTTAGTGATTTGTTAATAAAATATTAGGAATTATTGATTAGAGTAACGATCCTATTAGATTTCATACAAAAGTGTAGATCCTCTAAATAACCATTTTGGTCAATTAGATCCCTTTCAAAAATATTGTAATCTCTCTTCATGATAGGATAGCATTTCCAATCATTTTCATTTGAGATGAGTCCACGACAAAAAAATGACGGCAAAACAATCAAAGCATGATATAATGTGCTTTATTGAAAATCTTTTTTTTTTCCCAATCTCTCAAATTTTTTATTGTTAACCCCCTAAATTTTCATTCATGATTCAAATTTATGATATTCTATGACACACAAAAACTTAAGCGTCGACAGGAAAAAACTTTTAAAAAATTTTACAAAAAATTTAAAATATCTAACCGTAGCTACAACAACAACAAAAGCAATCATAAAACCATAAGTATGAATTTGTACTTTATTGTAACTCTAGCTATGAGTATTTTACTCCTCATGTTGAAGAATTTTTGACATTTTTTAAAAAATAAATTCTACACATGGATAACATACAAGTTTTTATTTTTGTCCGACACAAAGCAACTATCATTATTGATTAATTGATGCAAGAGAGTTGCTTGCTTTCAGCTCTAATACTTTTGGAATCTCATGATCGTCCGTTTTCAAACATTTTGTAGCAACAAATTTTTTTCTAGTAATTGGTATATGCATATACAACCTGATCCCCAGCAAACAAATTAACAAATAAAAAGTAGAGAAATAAAAGAAAATTCACTAGTAAGCCACAATCTAAGCTATAGAGTAATTTGATTAGTAACAACACACACACACACAAATATGATAGCCTCATTAAATTATACTAAACTAAAAGTTCCATGCAAAATCATCCGTGGAGAAAGAGCTAAAGTCACGACACATTGCACCAGCCATGAGTGTGGAGTCCACAAAGTCAAGGTGATGATCAAAACTAGAACTATCAAACGAACAATCCATGTTAGCTTCATCATCAATTTTTTCCATCTGCGGCGCCTGACGATCACAAATATTCTTCTCCTTCTCTCTTTGCTGTTGCAGCTTTGCTTCCAAACTTGGCACTTCAATATTAGTATTAGTACCCCACATGCAATAATTCTCATCTGTGAGTCCAAATCCAGGAGGGTTCATTAATGAGGAGCAAGGCGGAGACGACATGGGTCCATTGCGAAGATGATCAACTGATGATGAAACATAATTAGGAAAATTTGTGGAATAATCTTGGGAATTTTGGTCACCAGCATTCCAAACAAAGTTAGGGTTCTGATATTCAGAAGCGGGGGGCATCGGTATAGCTGTTGGTTGAAGCAATGAGAATTGATCAGTAGGCGCAGGCAATGTCAGAACCGGAGGCCTAATGATCTCCATCGAAACAATATTGCTCATTATTTGTGATGAACTCACAGTAAATGCTCGTGATGAAATGGGTAGTTGTATGTTGCATGCAATTTTGCTGGAGGCAGCAGCTCTTTGATGCGAAGGCATCAAAATGTGAGTCTTTGGATCGAGGCCTTTTGACATTAACTTTTTTTTAATGCACGAGTTCCAATAATTCTTCACCTCATTGTCTGTTCTTCCGGGCAGATGCTTAGCTATTTGAGCCCATCTGCCAGCAGCCAAATATTCAGTCAAACACATGCAGCATTCATTCTTATTAATTGTGCTATGTCATATTAATTAAATACCCTTAATAATGATTAATTCAATTCTTTAATTACCTATTGCCCAATATTCTATGCACATCAATGATTATCTGCTCTTCTTCTTCGGTGAAAGAGCCTCTCCTCAAGTCTGGTCTCAAGTAATTTATCCATCTCAATCTACAACTCTTTCCACATCTCTGCAAGCCTACGATTCATATGCATATTAAATTAGCCAAAGGAAAGAATTAACTAACGATATTCAATTCATTGTTATTAAGAAGCATTAATCAATACAGCTACCAGCAAGTTTTGGAACAGAACTCCAGCTGCCATGGCCGTGAGCAGTGATGTGTTTGAGGAGCTTTTCATCTTCTTCAGGAGACCATAAACCCTTCTTCACTTTTTGTTTGCTGCAGCACCTGTGACCCATCTTCTCTGTCTGATTTGTTTCTCGATAACCTTCAACAATTATTAACACGGTCAGCTATATGTTAGCTCTTTTCAATTTATCAGGACGACAACAATTCACGCACTTTGAAGTGAGTTATGGTTTTAGAACTATTTTTCATCAATTTTGTTAGCGAGAGCGAGAGAGAGGAAAGAAGGAGTGATTAATGATGATGATGACGACGATGATGATGTACGTTTGTTTTCGACAAATGCAAAATATTCAGCCAAGGGGCAACATATTTAACATGATTCATAGCTAGCCCAAACAAGCCAATCGGTGATTGATGTCTTGTTAACTAACACATTTGGGCAACCTCTCAAGTGCAACTCCATATTGGCAGAGATCCCTTGAGGTGGCTCATGGTCCCACCAATTCACAAAAATAAAAAACGTTTTTGTCAATTTGAGTACATTATGGGGTTACTTACCAAGTCCTTGCCACCTTCCAATTTCCAAATAAATAAATAAACCAAGTCCTTAGCCGCCTAATGTATTCTTCAGTTGCCCACCTTTAACTGTATATTTATCTATAGCAGCAATGTGCTGTTATTTTACCCTCTCCTAAGAAAAGCGTACCGCAACCCTAAAGACTGCGAGAGGGCTAATTTATGTCTTAAGAAAACTATTGTTGAAAGATAAATGTTCTATTTTAATGTGAAATGATTAATTTTCATTTAGAGACGTGTTAAGGCATTTTATTTAACATTAATTTGTAGATATGTTATTACATGTCAAATTTACTTTTCAACAAAATACTTTTCTTTTAACATTTTCATGAACTATTAAAAATTTATAAGGCACAAAGTGATAAACATTTTTTACCCACAAAAAAAGAAAAAAAAGAGTAACTGGTAATATCATTTACCAACAATCTCGTGGCTGTATTAGGTTCATCACCTAAGGCAACAAAATAATAAGCAATCAGTGCTGCTTGTATGAATTAAAGTTGAAAGAAGTCGCATAAAAGTAGATTCGATAAACAAGTCACCCACAAAGTCCTACGTGGGACCAACTGGGGGCTAGAATGGGCCTTTAGGGACCTGGCCCTACAATCCAAAAATAAAATTTTTAATATTGGATATTTATACTTTTTACCTTTAAAATATAGTTTTTAATGGATTGGACTTGGTTATAACTTGAAACAATTATCGAATATAATATTTGTAAATAATCACGAGTACCACATCATCCATATGCTTATTATATAAAATTTTAATATTCATCTTATGTAATTTTTCTACCGTTCATTTAAAAAAAAATCATGTAATAATCATGGCAGAAATTGCCCTTTAATTCTCTTTTGATACAACTGTTGGATTGTCAATGTTAAGATTGCATTTCACAAGTGAATTAAAATGATATAGCTAAAAATTATTTTGTACAAGCAAATATCGCACAATAGTAGGGTGGAATGAAAATATTAATGACCTAAATATTTTTTTATTATTTTATATTTTTATTTAAAAAAATGTATTTCATGTCACAATAATTTATACAAGAGTTTGTGGTTGTAATATTATGCATATATTATTTACAAATATTATATTCACTGTCAACGGTTGAAAAATACATCAATAAAAGAGTATAATGTCTTGTGCAAAAAAGATGGTTACATAAAATCCTTCCCCATACGATGAAATTTATGTCTTGTATATCTTGATCCTTTGCGTTATTGTATAAGAGAAGATTTGAAAAAGTCTAGCTGATATAAAATAACCCACTTCTCTCATTTAATATTTAACTTGTATAGATATTGGTAATTAAAGCCACTCGATTTGAGAAATGAGCTGGAATTTTAACTTTGGGTACACTCATGAGGGAGGGTCACAAATTCTAATTGAGTGTTCCGGTACCCATGCCCTCACAGTTCCCCTTTCAATTTTATTTACAATTCATGGAGAAACGAATTGAAAAGAACGGAAGAAGCACAGAACATGTGATCGTTTACGAGGAACATCAATTAATTGAATAGCAAAACAAATGTATAGATAGCCTTAATTGATATTGTTTCCAAACAGCGTTATTCATCGGTATTATTCTACAATAGCTTCGCATTTTAATTTTCTTAAAGAAATTTTAGATAGAAATTAGAAACTTCACCCATCTACCGTCGACTCTTGTTTCCTATTATATTACTTGAAATTGGGTGATCATGCGGCCATATATACATGGTGCTTAACTAAATTCTCCACCCATGTGGTTGAGATGTCGAGTTAGCTAGGATTTCTTCTTTATTTGAGTTCTCCTGAAAAAATTTTGGGTGCTCTCGATGCATCCAAGAACGAATTTTCACGTGAACTAGAACAGTTAATCAAAAAAAAAAAATTATTTCCTTAAATTATAAAAGTGGCACTACATGGGATAATTAAGGCTCCTAATGTCCCCTCTTATTAGTGTATTTTTTTGATCTATTCATGAAATTTCAAGTTCACTTCAAAACATAAATCTTTTATATATTCTTTCATTTAGCCCTGAATAATATAAAGTCCTGAGTTCACCCATGGATGCATCACTCCCTCTCTATTAACTTCTTTCTGTGTTGTGTTTTAACCAATCATGAAAATATTCATAAACATACAAACAGTAGTTGTGGAAAGGGAGCAGTGCATGGATGCACTACTCTATGCCATTAAGAATCTTACGCCATGCCCGTATATGCATTGATGATTGTTGTGTACTATTAAAATTTAGCCACTTTTACGTTCTTATTATCAAACAACCACTAGACACTACATATAATTTTCTCAAGATATATAGAGATAAAGATCAAAAGAGAATCTTGGTGTTATTGCTTTGATGACTGTTATTTTTGTTTTATTTATGTAAAAAATATTTACAGGATATCCCTCTTGCACGACCTCAAATTATCTTCTTGTAACCAAACGTCGAACTAGTAGTTATTTTATTTTATTTTAATGTATGTTAACTATGTAAAATACCCTTACTTATTAGAATTTACTAATGAGATGACGAATTTATGTGCAATCTTGGGCAATCTTCCAAGATCATATCATGTGCATGTAGTCATGATGATACATCGATGTCATGTGACAATCTTGCAAAGTACTATACTTGATTGAATCAGTTAGTATTAATATGAGAAAAGTATGTGCTTCTCGTCTTCAGAGCAAATGATTGCCCAGCCATTTTCAAGAGAATACTAAACCCTTCATGATTGCGAAAGCAACATTTTTTTGTTGGGTTATTGTCTCTCTCTCTCCCTCTCCCTCTCTTAATCTCTGCATGATCAAATACTATACACCTGTTAAACAATTGAGTAAAACCAACTTAACCAAGAGCTCACCATGACAACTGATTCCATTTTCTTTGTTTTCTCGCTTGTAAGTTCTGTATACTAGTTATTGACAATTAAAGAATGATTTTGATCATCAAATGAGTGAATAACCGAGAATAATTTACTTGCACTACTTAATTGACATTCATAAAAAGCGAGGAAGACGATATACAATAACTTCAGTTCATGAAGAAGTTTCAAGTTGAGTATTTTAAAGAGTAACACAATTGGAGGCCATCTATGGTCATCTAAAGCTTTTCAGAACTTTTTTTCCCCTTCTCATCGCGGTTCAAAATCTATACATATATAATAGATAACAATACTCTACAGATAATTTATTGGCACATAAATTGGGCCCTCCTAAAACATGAGGGAGGAAATTAGAGTGTGTTTGGTATGCGGTAGAGACCAGGTTTCTGCCGCATTATGTGTGTTTACCATGTTTGGTGGACACGGCCGGGTCTGGATAAAGATGGTCAATTGGCCACCTTTTGAAGCCAAAGTGGGAATTTCGCTCCCGAATCGGGTCGCACCTGGTCTGTATTCCCTCTCTCTCTCTCGCTCTCTTTTATAATTATTAATTAAATCTATTTTCAATAGTTTTAATTTAATAAGTTTGTTAATAGCATTTACTTATCACCAGTAATCGAGCCAATAATACGCACCAGCGACCACCATCGTCAGCTACCGATCGCTACCTCAGACTTTTTCTGACATCCTTCAACGTTAAATTTAGTGCTTTTAAAATCCCTTTCTTGTACAATGGTACTTGTATATCAGTGGCAGCAGAGCTTCCATTCGCCGTAGATCTACGGTTGAAATTTTAAATTTCAAACTTTAGAACGAGAGCTCCATCACTGAACATTATAAATGCCGTTACTTAGAGCTCGAGAAAATGATTCCAATGGTACTAAATATAATTTAAGTGAAGAAATTTTATAATTTTTAACAAAGACAAAGGGCAGTGGTGCCTTGGTGGTTGCCAGTGGCTGTTCAGTTCTTTTGATAAATCAAAAAATAATAGTTTAATATTATTAAAAATATAAAATGATTAGAAAATAATTTAGTATTATTACTAATATAAAATATTATAGTACATAATAAAATGCATGACATTTCAAACATGATACTATATTAAGAATGTGTTTGGAATTGAGGTTGGGCAGCTATAATTTTCAAGTTATAGCACTAAAGTATTTGGTAAACACTACCTGTTGTAACTTGGAAGATATGTTAATGTGGTTTTTCACTTGTATAATGGAAATCTTTTATATCTTTAATAATTTTGTTAAAATTATTATTTAAAATTTATATTTACTACATATTACTAACTTTTGTTTCATAGTTATACCTTTTTTTTCACAGCAACTGCAGCTTAAAAGTTACAGCAACTCAATCTCAAACGCACCCTAAATATACCATACACTAACAATATGTTATATTTTAATCTAATCCAATCCAAAACAATGACGTACCAAACACACCCTTAGTGCACAAGAGAAGTCCATCATTAATGGTGTATGGAGCAAACCAGAGTTTCACTAGAGAGAGATACTATTTTTAGCTCTGTATTCTAACTCAAATTTAAATCCAATGCTAAATTTATTTGTACTTGTATTATTTTAATAATACGTACAATTATAACAATGAAATGTGATTAAAATTTAATTATATAAATGGTTTTAACTCATCATTTGATTCATGCAGGTGTCGACGCTAAAAAAAATGTAATCTTATCTAATTTGTTTAATAGGTAGTCGAGTCTTATATAGTGTGTGTGTTTAATTGATAAAATTAATAAAATAAAATAAAAAACTGTAGGCTTTAATCATGGATCTTGAGCAGATAACGGACACTTAATCACCTTTTTAAAGCAGCTTAAAAATTATTTGCTGGTTACTATAGCTTCATATAGCTGTCAGCAAAAAATTCGACCGCAATGCATATGAACAGAATTAAAGGCAAAACAGAGGAAACATAATTAGGGCTTGTTAATTTGTATAATTAAACGCGTTAATAAGGCTTAGCTTCTCAAAGATAATGAGTGTCGTTCTAATCATGATTTTCTGGCTTCTAATATAATGGCAAAGGCCCCTCTCCATTAACCCAAAGAAATTGGCGACCAATACCGTGATAAAGTTAATATGTAAAGGTAGAGTAATTGACAAGGTACTATTTATCTTTTTAAACACACCACACATTGTTGTTTCTTTTGTTCCAAAATTACAATACTTATTACTTTATTTAGGGAAAAACTATGTATTTGATTTTGGGTTACATCAATCTTCTGAAACATAAGAAAGTAAATTTTGTTGATGAACCATATATATACTTAGAACCATATATATATGCCAATTTGGCAACGTCTTTCTTTCGGAATTTTAGTGTACTTGAAGCCACTTAGTTGTCTAAGATAAGTTTTATACAATATCTTCAATCAGTGACATGATTTGCTAATTATTCAATTAATCCACACGTACAATTACTTGTTTATCGTATGTATGCTTTCTATTTTTTAATAACTAAATCATAATCTTGATGATCCCGTTTTAGGGCAATGGATAGACTGGACCAACTAGCTAATTAATCCTCCCTTATCAGGAAGACTTTAGTAAAATATTAGATTAGACAAAGTACCAAATTCGGGTATTATATGCAACATCTTAAGGACATAGTACATTGATGATGGTTTTTTTTTTTAATCTTTCTACGATAATTTTAATTTTTCATCCTAAGCCCCGATTGATGATGCTTGATTACTTGGATAATTTCTTTTTCTCAATTTAACAGAACTAGGAAGATTAATTAATTTATTGTTTTGAAATTGATTAATTACAAATAAATAGGTAAACACTTTGGTTAAACTTGTAATTAAGCTATGTTCTGGTATCTTGATTAAGCTTTGTTAATTATCCTTAGTAGTCAGTACTTATCCAATTGAACCTTTTTTCTTGTACCAATGATTGGAGAATTTTCCGAACAAAAATTAAAATTCAAGCAAGGTGAATGTTGAAGTGAATAGCTTCCTAATCATCTTTTAATTTTTAATTAATTCCTTGATGAACGTATCTGGCACTGGCATTGTGATGTTTGGAAGCTTGAACATCAAGATATGAACTAATTAATTAATTAGAGAAAACAAACTAAAAAATTCAACTAAAAGGTTAGCCAAGTTTTTGAGATGATTAAAGTTGCCAAAATTTCAAATTTCGTGCTGAAGAAAATGAAGGCAATGAAGTATTTTAGTGGAAAATCAAGCTTACACTTCAAAATTCAAACTAACCATTACTTTAATGCAAAATAATGGGACAACAATTAATTGACTAGTTTGACTCAATCACAATTCAGTATTCACTAACAATACTTGACACCCGTATTGCCTCCACAATACGACACGTGTCTACTTTTAATTTTTAGATCCTTCGGAGTTGTCTGAAGAAAACGAAAGTAACAGAGAATGGACATCATATTCATGGAATGAAACATTCTTCAGTAAAATAGATTAATAAATTAATAAATAAATTGACCTGGTTCAATGTTCGTCCAGCAGTCCAATCGCTGCGCTTTGCCTCTGTGTAACTTCTTTTTGTATATTCTGAATAAATCTTTTCTTCATTTTGGTTCAAAGAGCGTCAGATCGAATGAAGAATTCAGGTATAAAATAATATATTTATAAATTGAGACGACGCCTTCAAAATAAACGCAAGAGCAGAGATTTTTTGGGTTTGTAGCTGAAGTTCAAGAGCAGGTAAAGAGGCTGAATCAAGTGAACATACAATATACTTCAAGAAGTTGCAATGATTTAGCTCACTTGCAAAATTAGCTTTGGCGCTCAATGATTTTGTATTATGGGTAGAAAATATATCAACTTAATTTTTGTACTTATTGACAGAATTGAATAAATGAAAATAATATTTTCTCTCAACAAAAAATAATAATAATAATAAATTGAGACGAAGAAAACATAAATTATTTTTTGGAAAAAGAAAGATTAAGTTTTCAATTAAGACGCTTGTCTATTATTATTTATATTTCAAGAGTACCTAGCCTCTACAGTAATTTACTATTACTGATTGATTGGATTTGGATCTATCTAAAGATGGCCAACAAGTCGAGTAGTGTGTGGCACGACACAGTACGAGTACGTTTCGGTAGGGCACGCCGCACGGTACGCATATGGGCTGGGGCGGGCTTAGAATTTTAGGCATGTGTGCTTTAAAAACACGGTATGATTAGAGATGAGACAAAACACGGCACGCTAAAAGGCACGTAAACATAAAGAGTGGGACTATTGGCACCTCTCCAAATACCTCTTAAAACTCCTTTAATTATTTTACAAATTTAACATTTATTAAAATTACATAATAGGACAATTTTTAATTAAACCTCACTCAAAAGTTAAATAACTTTTTCCCTTAAAAATTTTTTATACGCCATATTTTCGTATAACAATTTTAAATTCTAGTGGCGGCCACATCGAGTGTAGGATTTCACAAATACCCAGCTATGAGTGTCACGATCTCATACCACCACCACTCTAAATAAGGATGGCAATGGATTGGATCTGACCCAAGATCCATGTGATCCAAATCCAATCGGATCGGATTTGGGTCGGTTTAAAATGAATTTGAATATCAATATGCGGATCTTAGACGGATTTGAAGCAGGTCTGGATCTATCTTAATATCTAAATCCATATCTATATCCACTCATCTTTTAATTTTATTTATTTTAAAAGTTTATTAAAAATTGTGAAATTATAATGATAATAAATTTTATTCATAGCATATTAGTGGTATTTACCATGCATTTAAATTCTTAAAACTTAAAGGTTAGTTTTGTAAATTTAAAGGTCAGTCAAGCCCAAAACATGTACATGTAATATTCAAATTGTAAGCCAAGTAATACAACCTGACAATTTATTTTATTATATTGGCCAAATAATTTTTAAGGAATATAATTATTCATATATTTAGTCAAAATATGGTCATAATAAAAATAATAAAAGACTGAATATAAATTATATTTAATTTATATGTCATTATCTAATGTTGTAGGAATTAGCGTAGGTGTGTCGTGGATATTAGAATGATGAAGGAGACAATAGAATATTAGATTGATCTTACTCCTGCAATTACTTTTGAATGATATTTTATTATCTCTCTTATTTATTGTTTTGGTGTAAAAGTATAAGTTACAATATTTATTATATTTTTTAGAAAAATTATATAATTTATTTGTTATCAATACATTTTAGCCTTCAATTTTCATTCTAAAAAATTATTACTTTTTTATTACTTAGTTTTAAAATTCATGATGGATTTAGAGCAGATTTGGATTTTAATTTTTTTTTTTGGATTTGGAGCAGATATAGATATTTATTTCTTATTTAGATCTGGATATGTAGTAAAAAATATAGATTCATGATGGATCTGGAGCAGATACGGATCTTGATTTTTATTATGGATTTGGATATGGAGCAAAGTAGATCCAACTCATATTTGCCCCATTGCCATCCCTAACTCTAAACAAATTCCCAAGCAGCTGGGCATAGCCAACTTCATTAGTGACCTTATCCCACCATACACTCCTCTAAATCTAATCCCAGCCATGGTCCATGTCCATCTCAGCAAAATAAATTAGCTCTAATTAATGCCATTGAAAAGGTATTTCCAAATGCCACTAGTTCATTTTGTGCAAAAACGGGTGTTACAACATCTCACATTTCAAGATTTCCCTTCATCTAAAATTAATTTTCATGTTTCTTAAGCCATTAAAAATAGCTAAGGAAGGTGAAGGCAAGCAGCAAATTAAGATTGAAACCTCTGAAATTTCAATGAAGAACAGCTCTTTGAAACTTGTTTATTACTCATGTTCTTATGTCCAAATAAAATATATAAAGAAAAGAATTTATTACTACCTGTGGCTGCAACAGAGAGAAGAAACCGTTGTTTTTTCTTTTGAATGTAAGAAACCCTTTTGTTGAAATCGGGTTTAATAATAAAAATAAATAAAAATTAAAGAATGAGTTTACACTAATAAGTTTTAATTAAGGGTATTTTTGTCATTTAAGGAGGTGTTAAAAGAATTTTATAATATTTTAAAATATTTTAACAGGGTTAATAAAGAAAGGGGGTGTTAAAAGGTATTTAGAGGGGTGCCAATAGTCCCACTCAAACATAAAATGTTATGATTTTATAACTATCTTGAAATTAAATTTTTTAATATATTTTATTAGCATAGGCTTTTAATAATTAATTTAATTCTTTATTTTAAAAAAAATCTAATTGTTTTATGTTTATCATTTATTAAATGAATAAATGATATCGTGATTTTAATAAATAAAATTATAAATATCATGATTCTATAAATGATAAATCTAAAATTTTGTGACACTGATATTTCATTTATGAAATAATAACTTAGTTAAAGGAGACACAATTAACCTTGTTCGTTTATCATATCCATAGTTGTGATTCATAAACGTTATTTTGTGTTTAATAATCAATATTTCGTAGTCTCGTAGTGGTGATTTGTCATAATCTACATTTTGTAATTGTAATAAATTGTGACTTGTTATAATTGGTATCTTGTAGTTATGACTTCTTGTAATCGTTATTCCAAGATTGTAATTTTAATTTTTGTTAATCATTACTATGGTCTATGGAATTAAGTTTATGTATTGTTGTATTATAATTAGTTATTGTGAAATTAAATATATAGTTGTGAAATTGTGATAAACTGATAATGAAATGTTAATTGTTTCCTTAATAAAAATTATTGTTGTTGTTATTTTTCTTCTTATTGTTGTTGTTGTACATGGGTTGATGAGTCTGAAAAAGCATGCCAAATAAATGAGCTTAAAAAAGCACACTAGGATTGTGGGTTTGAGGGGAACAAAAAAAAAGATTGGCGGGCCTTTTTTAGGCATGGCATGCGTGGGTTCATGCCGTGGGCCGTGCTAGGCCTTAAAAGAATTTGGACACGATACGACACAACCCATTCACTTGGTGGGCCATGTCGTGCCGACCCATGTGCCCTAGTGGGCCTCAGTTTGACAGTTGGCATGACCTGTTGGCCATCTTTAAATCTATCTATAAATCTAGTCTACACCACTAAATTGGAGCAAATCCTCATTACATCTTTATAGTTTGATCTCGTATCCTATTACGTTCTTATATTTTAAAAATACTCCAACACACTTTTGTCTCTTAATTTTTTTTCTCAATTTAAGAATTGGGTTAAGTTCAATAGTAAATAATTTTTTTAATAAGAATCATTTGTGAATAATTTAAATTAAGAATGATTAATAAAATTAATTAGCACTTATAATTTTTATCCCTTGGAACTTATATTTAATAAGGGAACTATTTTTTTACTAATAAGTAAACTATTTGGTTATATACTAAAAGAAAGAACTTTAAACTTTTATTAGGAATATTGTCTTCAATTATTTAATTTTCTAAATTTAATTAGAAAAATACTTACTAGACTAAACACAGTATATAGGGGTCTTAAACCAAAACATAGGGACGTAAAACTAAAAAGCGTTTACCCTGCCACTAAAGTATAGTATATAGTAGGAAGAGATTTTAGAGTACATTAAAGATATTCCACCCAATTAGTGTAGGTATGTCATGTGGTATTTGTTTTGAAAAAGCTATGTAATTAGTATTTATATTTAATTGGGATCAGGCTACGGTGCAACAGTGGCACCTAAGGGGAATCCATTTAATTGAACAACACATATTATATATGCATTAAGTGAGTGCAGTACCACTAATATATTCTATAATTTCTCGCTAGTAGGTGCATTTAGTCAAGGTTGGTAAAATTTGAATTTAGATCTGGATGCGGATCTGCATTGGCATTTCTATATCTAGATCCGCATATAAATCTGCAAAAAATAAGGGGATCCAGATCCTGATAATATCGGCAATGGATGCGGATAGATATTTCCAATATCCAGATTTGCAAAAATTAAAATTCAATAATTTAATATATAATTTAAAAATTCAATAATTTACCTAATAATATCAAACAAAATTCAACCATAATTTAACAATTAACAATTTAACATGAATAACATATAGCAACATCATAAATTCACAAATAAATTTTAATTTTTAATATATATTTATAATTTAAAATAAATTTAAATAGATCCAGATGCACTTACATCCAGATCCGCACCGAATTCATGCATATATCAACTTTTCACATTTGAATCTGCGTTTTTCGAGATCCAGAAATGGAGGTAGGATTCGAATTTTATTGCCACTTTTGCTACCAATTGTGGGACAAACCTACAAACTCTTGCAAAAATTCAATTATTATTTTAAAAAATTATTAAAAAAAAGATAAATTAGATCTTCAAATTTATGGCAATTAAATTACATTGCCTCCTTGTTATCACTGAACGAATGGAGGAGAGAAACTTCTTCTTTCTTCCCCAATTTGTTTGCTTATTTATTGACTATTTTACCTCTCGTATCAAACCATTATGACTTTGGACATGCCAACTTACGCCAAGGAACATTTAAAAGTTTGTGTTTTGTGGTTAATCAATGCAATATCACGTATCATGACTCAGTTGTACCGACTAAAATAAAAAGATCGAGTGCTGCTAAATGTAGAGAGAGGAGAGAAATCTACCTTTTTCCTAATCATTTCTCTCGTTTTTTTCTATCCTTTTCTCCGCTTAGCATTTTTGAAATAAAAATAAATGGGTCTCCTCTGGTTACAACTACCGAAAACAAGGTAAAAGCAGGGCACTAGCTCCATCTCTACACCTAGTCCACTTGCTTGTTATTGTTTTTGCTTTATTTTCGTTGGTTGTAAGCCTCACTCAATATGATTTAAGGATTGCTAGAATAAAAATTGTAGCGTTACTATCATATGGCCACGGCACAGATATATATGTCGCGATATAAAAAAAAAAATCGATATAAATTAAACTGAACTCAATTATTTTTGTGAAGACAAACATTTTAATCTCTCTAAATAAGACAATCAACAGCAACTAGCAAGAATGCAAACATATTGCAAATCAAAATAATTAATCATAAGTAGAAAATAGAAAAAAAAAAAGTATGAAAGCGGTTTTGATCAAGTCACATATATCTCACATGTCCTGCTCTCACTGGGAAAGCTGTGATTGCTCTCCACCAATAACTTATGTCAATCCAGCTTGTTGCTTTTAGTAGATTACATCTTCAATGTACATGCATGCACTTGTTGGGTATGTAGCGAATAAATTAAACTAAGCGATTGAAGCCAGCTGCAGCTGCTCTCTCTTTGTATTCTTCTTCATCCATTGTATCCGAAAGTTGGGTATCTCTTGTCTCTGGTAAGCCAATCACAAACAACCCACAAAGCCCTATCACCAATCCAAATATCCCATACGATAAGAAATTATTTTGTCTCCCGGCGGCAACAAGCACCGGACTGAAAACGCCGCCGAATACAAGAGCTTGCCTCACCATTGAGATAGCTGAGTTTCTCACGCATGTTGGGAACAACTCTAGTGTGTATATAAGCAACAAGCTAAATGCAGTACATGCGCTAAAGAAAGCCACTAGCTCTAATCCAATCTCAACACTCGTCCATATCTTTCCCATCACAACACACAGTACACTACAAACCCCACTCATGATAGTGAAACCTAGTAACGAACTTTTTCTTTTCAGTTTCCCTATGAGAAAGAAAGTAATTAGTGATGCCGGTAGCTCAGATAAGGCATTGAACGTCACACTCAAGTAGAGATTGAATGATAAACTTCCAAGGCCTAATGGCATGCCATAGTACACCATTCCAATGCCAAAACCAGTCACCATTATCGCTGATAATCTTCGAAGAGCCCACTTTTTCTCCACAAGAATCTTGATTGCTGAGTAAAGATCTACATTCCATGTCTCTTGCTCGAATGACACGTTGTTGAAGTCCATGATTAAGCTTCTTTGGTTCTCTGATGTTGAGATGCTTTTGATTATGGACACAGCTTCCTCTTTACGTCCTTGAATGAAAAGCCATCTTGGAGACTCACGAACTAAGAATCGAACAAGTATGCAATACAAGATTGTTGGTATTGATGTGTACAAATAAATTCTTCTCCAAGAAGAACCTCTGTTAATATAAGCTATGGCTGGTAACGATAGAAACCCTAGAGTGAAACAAAAGAAACCAATGGATCCTACCTGGCCTCGCCGTTTTTTACCAACGAGCTCTGTTGATAACACAATTGCACATGTTCCAATCGTTGCGCGACCAAAGCCATTGATGAATCTCAAGACAGAGTATATCCACATATTGGTTGAGAAGATGGTAAGAAGGCAAGAGACAGACATCATCAAACATGAGAGAAAGAGCATGTTTTTGCGGCCGAGAGACGAGTCAGCAAGTGTGGCAAGAATAAGCCCACCAGCCAGGCAACCCATGAAGAAAGAAGAAGCCGGCAGCCCTTTGATGAGTGAACTTGCACACTCGAGATCCCATTCTGAGATGATTGATGTGTGTGCTTGCAAATCCCAAGACCATGAGTTCTTGGGAAGTTGACACAAGTTGGAGACACCGTTACATGAATCATCAGTGCAATGCCATGTTGGCTCAGCGTCGGTGAAGACACTTATGAATGTTTGTTGTGCATCAAAAAACCAAGCAATTGATACAAGGAAGGCTTGTACGAGCTGGGCTGAGCTGAAATCTCCGATGCACCGCTCAATCGTCTCACCGAGGGATGGACGGCTTTCTAAGTCGGATTGAGTGAGAATTGGTGTTGAATCACTCATTTGCAGCTAGCTTATTATAATCTCGATCAAGTTATTGAAGAACGTAACTAATATTTCTAGTTATTGGTCTCTTCTCTGAATTGATCTATTTTTATAAATGGCTAGCCGCCGATAAGAACTAGCAGTGATATGGATTCAAGTTGGCAAAAGGAAAAAAATATTTTGGCTTATGGTAGCAATTTGCTAAAGGTACATTTCATCACACTGGGAGTACCAGCCACTTTCTTTAAAAAACTCGTTATTTGTGTAATGCCCACGTCGGTATACCGAATAAGGACATAAACACTCTTCTGTCTCATGTAATTTTATGGCATATATTTATTTACTTCTAAGCTGTAATACAACATACATCATTTCTAGAATTTTCTTCTCGTCATGCCACCATTAATTCTTACATACTGATGATCTGTGCATAACATGTGCAGCGGCAATACATGGAGTGTGACAATATGGCTAATGAAACAGTAAATATTCTCAATACCAGTTAGCTAATTAATTAAAACACTATGGTGGCTGCTTAATCATAAGTTCGATCATTAACTTAATTAGTAGAGATTGAAAAACTTGGAATTCTTCGTACAAGAACAAGGCATGTGAGACCGAGTTGGATCCTACGTGGTTTTGATTCCCAAATACGTTCAGAAACTGTTTTATATTTTGGCCTATATATGATGCTCTTGACTTTTACACTGTTGTTGCAGCATAGGCGACAAAAATGCAACAAAAGGATATGAAAGGTAAAAAGACCACGGCCATGATATGGCAGGAAAATTTGAAATGATTAAAAAGTTCATCTAGTCAGAAACAGCTAGCTAGCTCCCCAGCTGCTACCTATATGCTTTTGTTCACAAATTTGCAATAAAATTTCACACACATGCTGAGACGCATATATATTTAATCTTATCTTAGTAGTTAAGAACTAAATGTCACAAAATATATAAAAACATGGTGCAAACATTAGTAGTACCTAGTTATGGCTTTCTTACGGTCGTTTTCCCCACCATCTTTTAATGTGTGACTGTTTGCCCAATGTTTCTGCTAATCTGCTACCTATACCACCTTTGTGTTGTGGAGACATGAAGCCTAGCTAAAACATAATATTATAAAGAAATAATATTGATGATGATCCCAGAATAATTTATTTTTATCGCAAGTTGAAGATGTAAGTATATAATATAATTAACTTTACGATTTATAATCAATATGGCGGCTGAGCATGAACCAGCCCACAATATGTATGTATATGATGGAGCTTGTCGCGGTAATGCTGTACGATTTAATGGTTTTGTCCGTTACATCCAAAGCAATAGGAGATATTCTCACTACTTGATGCTTTTTATTTCATTTCTGCTAAAAGAAGTGTCTAGATCTAGTTTTTTTTTTTTTAAATTAAAAAAGTCCTAGAACTGATTCTGTTTGTTTGTTTGTGATTCGATATTATTTTAATTTATCGAGCTTATACCAATTGAGAAAAATTCATTGACTATATATATGAGCAATGAGCTTGAGGTATCCCTTAACTTTTGAATTAGTTTTAGCATGAGTTACATTTAGGGTTGGCAGACCCGATTGAGATTCAGGATTTCATACATGATGTGCTTTATAATAAATGTAATTTATGTTATAAGAATTATGTTTAAATGAAAATTTTTACAAAGTTAATTTCTAAAATATTTAAATGAATTTTGTAAAATAAAAACACTTTTAAATGAATTTATACAAATGTATTTTAAAATGATTTTTTCTTAAGAAATTAGTTTTCTTAAACAAAATGTTTTCTTAAATAATTTTCTAAAAGAATTAAATGATCAAATAAAGATTCTTAAATGTTTTAGAAGACTGTTTATGTTATTTATGAAAGGATGTAAGATGGATTCAAAAATGTTTTGGCTCATAGTCCGTAGTAATGTATATGATGTTATGTAATACTATATGCAGCTTGCTGGTATGATGATAATCTTGTGCACAAGGATGTTATGAACAATGCGGGGTATAGTACCCTAAACGAGAAATAATGCGGGGTATAATACCCTGAACGAGGAACAATGCGAGATATAGTACCCTGAACGAGGAATAATGCGGGGTTTAATACCTTGAATGATGAGTGATGATGACTACGAGGCATGAGCTAACAAATGTTTATGTTTTAATATTTTTAATGCTTTTACATGAATTCACCCCTTATGCTAAATGAAGATGTTATTATAAGATATTATAAAATGTTAAAAGGTATAATGACAAAGGTTTTCAAATATTGTTCATGGATTTGCTTACCGAGTTGACGGCTCACCCGTCCTCTCCAATATTTTGCATATTGATCAGAGATGTGGATTGAGTTCTTAGATTGAGATTTTTTCTCACTGGATTTTTGGAGTTGCTTTAAAAATTAAATTTGGCTAGGCTTTTTATTTTGGATTAGAGACTTTTCTTTGGAGAATTTATTTAAGATGTTTTATGTAAGGATTCAGTTGGAGTATGAATAATAATTGTCTATCTTGAGGTTAGTATGAATAATGATAGTCTATCTTGAGTTTTTTTTAAAAAAATAAGAATAAACGATATTAGGTTTCATTCCAATTTTACCCTTGTGTTTTCATGGGTAATTTTTGGGGTGTTACATTGAGTTTGAGGCATTGAGCATTTGTGGATTTGACACTTTGTGCTTAAATTAAAAAAAATATATATTAAGCTTTTAACATGAATAGTTTCACAACTCAGTTCGGGTTAACCTGAACTAAATTGCTAAATTAATCGGTTTTAAAGATATAATCTATTTGGCTTTGAAGATTTGATCCGTTCGAGTTTTGGGGTTAACCAAGTCAAACTGAAAACTGAATAAAAATTCAAGTTTAGACTGTTTGGTAGTAAGGTACTATGACCTTTACATTATACCTGTTGTAAACCAAAAGCTATAATTATTAAAAGTTCATGGATGTTTAATAATATAATTGTGTAAAACTTAGCATATATATTTTTTTTCATTTTACAGTTGGATGAAACTTTAAAAAGCATGTTGTTGCCATAATTAGGCTACATGTAGCAATTTCTATTTATTTCTTCAAGCCAAACACGTTCTTAATGTTTATAACTTTCCCTGGCATTATCCTTATTATATGTGTACATACTTTTGATCTCTCCTAGAAATTTCCCATCACAAATTTTAACTTTAAAGAAAAGAGTACACTAAACCACTGGGCCAGAGCCACTCCCTCACAAATGTGAGGAAAGTGGTTCGAACCTCCACAGAAGCATTGTAGGGGGTTTAATTTAAATTTAAATTTTAATAATAATAATAATAATAATAATAATAAATGATAATATTAATAAAAATAAAATAATATTAAATTTTATTTTATTAACTTTATTATTTTAGTTATTATTAATTATTGTTAATATTATTTTTATTAATAATAATAATAATAGTAATAATAACAACAATAATGATAATATTGTTAACAATGATAAATTAATTATTTTTATTAATTATTAATATTATAGGTATTTTGGTAAATTGATTGTCATTCACATTCCTCATTCTTAGGGGTGGGCAAAAAAAATATATTAATAAAAAGCCGAACCGAACGGTTCGGTTAGGTTTTTGTGCGGTTTTTTTGTCTCCAAAAAACCGAATGAGTAATATAGTAAAAGTAGTAAAATCAGTCGGTTCGGTTTTCAGTTTTTAAAGAAAAAACCCAAAAAACCAAACTGAATATCAAATAAACCGAATGTCAAATAAACAAACCCTAAAGTCTAAAGTCTAAACACTTTTTCTTCTCTCTCTCTCTCTCTCTCTTAGAATGAATTTTCTATTTTTTCATCATCTCTTTCTCTCTCTCGTTTCTTTCAACTTTCAACGCCAACAGAATTAAACTCATCATTAACAATCATGTCCTCTTACCATTATTCTCTCCATCATCATCATTGCTCCCACTTCATTCCCCACAACTCAAAACACCATCATTGAAAGACTTGCTTATTTATTTTGATTTGAACTTGTTATTTGAACATGTTATGTGTTCTTGAACATACTTTGAGATATATTTTGATTTTTTGTTTGTTAACTTTTTATATTTGTGGTAGATTTATTAATTTAAGGTTTTAAATTTAAAAAAGTCCAAAATAGATCCAATAGGTCCATAATCGAAATAATCGAATCGAATTGAATCAAATTATTTCGATTAATCGAGTATTTGATTATTCCGGTAATTTGATTAATCGCGATTATAATTTTAAAATAATCGTAATCGAATGATTATGAAAAATTTAGTAAAAAACCGAACCGAACCGAACCGCGCCCACCCCTACTCATTCTCACTTATTTTGCCAAGTAAACACATCAATGACATTCTAGCACATTCTCATTCCTAGTTATTTTTGCCAAGTAAACATTAAAATCTCATTTCCATTCCAGCCCATTCCCATTCACAATACACCATAAATTAAAAGCCATTTGAGAAAGTAAGCTTTTATTTATTCATATCGTAAGACACACGCTTTTATTTATTCATATTGTAATTTGTAAGACACGCTTATCCAGAAAAAAAATTTTAAAAAAAATCATTGCATTGAAAAGTCAAATATATAGTATCATTGCAATCTGCCACATTCTCAAGTCAAAATATCAAAACTGTAATTGAAATTAAGCACTAATGCAATAAACTTTAACAAAATGAATTCATATACGGATCTATCACACAGTCACACTGTCCTTGTGCTCTCGTTGGTCTATGGTATCACAAAGGGACGAACCCCTAGTCTCAGGCAAACAAATGACAAAGAACCCACAACATATTATAACCAAACCAAAAACTCCATATGATACAAACTCATTGTTACTCCCAGCAGCCACCAACACTGAACTAAAGATTGCAGCAAAAATGATTGCTAGCCTCATTATCGATGTGGCTGAGTTTCTCACGCAAGTAGGAAACAATTCAATTGCATAAATAAATATCACCGTGTATGCAATGTATGCACTGAACAAAGACGCTAGCTCTAGCCCAATTCTCATTCTCTTTCCGGCATTACTAATATCGTTGGCAACAACTGCCATAATGCTACAAATCCCGCTTATAATAAATAGTACCAGCAATGAACTTTTCCTATTCCATTTTTGAATCAAGAAGAAGGTTAAGAAAAATGAAGGTATTGTTGATGCGAGATTCTGGTTTTCTACTCGTCCATGACCAGTATCTCTCCTCAACTAACTCGTCCACGACCAGGATCTCTTCTCGTAAGACTTCTTCTCCGCAAACTCCTACGTACACAGAGACAGGTCAGAGCACACCGGGTGTTTTTCCGGCGTAATCCCTCCGACGCTCAAGTCAGAAACATAGGCTTTACCTTTCTGGGAAAAACGACCACTAATCTTATGGCTCTTTTATGATTTCTTAATAAAAAGCTCTTTTTATTCAGTTGTAATCTAAAAAAGTCTAACCCTTTTACCTTCGTTGGTTACCCTTTTATAGGCTTCCCTTGAATCCGGGCCTTCCCACAATCCACGTCCATCACCTCCCCAACTCTCGGAAGTGGATGCTCCATTATCGTAGTCGTGGCTGGATGGGCTTCGTGCCTTGATTCTCGGCCAGGAGTGCACGTCTCGCCAACCGTCATTGACCGGGTCTCCCCACCTCAACCTCTAGCAGGAATGGTTTTATCCTCCTAGTAGGAGGTCGGCTCCCACTGTGGCCCCGTGGAGGATACATTCGTGAACAAGCAGAATATTCCTGCTCGTGTTCACCTGCTACCTGACTTCTGCAGAATATACCTGTTCGCGGAATCCTGCTATCAGATACCTGTTCATCATGGCTGGTCTTGTCGAAATATATCCCCCAAACAGGTATCTCCAACAAAGCATTGAACACCACACCTAGATAGATGTCAAATCCCAAGTTTTCAATCCCCAATGTCATGCCGTAATATACAACTCCAATGCCAAAACCAAGAACCATGAGTGCCAAAGTTCTTTCAAGTGCCCATCTCCTAACGAATAATTCCCTGATGGATGATAAAAACGAGGATTCCTTGGATGAAGCTGCTGGTTCATGTCCAAAGGAGACTGCACTTACCAAGCTCAAGCTTAATTGATTTGAATCCTTTATGGGCGAAAGGCTTTTAATAACTTCCACGGCTTCTTCTTGGCGGCCTTGCATGAAAAGCCATCTAGGAGACTCACTAACGAAAATATAAAGCAACCCACTGTAGACAAGTGTCGGAATCGAAGTCCATAAATAGATAATTGTCCATGAAGAGCTTCGATTTGTATAAGCAATTGCCGGCAATGTTAATGTACCTATAGTGAAGAAGAAGGAATCCAAAATTCCGACAAGGCCTCGCCACTCTGTCCCAACTTTCTCCGTTAGTAACACGATAGTACATGTTCCAATCGTGGCTCGGCTAATCCCACTAAAGAATCTCAGAAGGGAGTAAATCCAGAGGTTGTTAGAGAAGATAGTTAAGGATGTTGCTACTGACATCGTTAAACACGAAAGGAAAAGCAAGTTCTTACGACCGAGAGATGAGTCCGCGAGCGTGGCCAGAAAAACAATGCCGAGAAGACAGCCTGTGAAGTGGGATGCTGCTGGCAGGCCTTTGATAAATGCACTTGAACATTCAAGCCCCCATTCGGATATGATTGTGAGTGCAGTAGTAGTAGGGTTTCCATCCCAGGCCCATGAAGATTTTGGAAACATGCAGATGTTAGAGGCTGAGCTGCACGTTGTGTTGTTAAGGCAGTGCCACGTTGGCTCGGCCTCTGTGTAGACGCTGATGAACGATTGCTGTGAATCAAAGAGTGATGCAAGTGAAACTAGAATGGCTTACACAAACTGCGCCCACCCAAAACCTCCGATACCCTGTTCTACAATCTCATCGAGGGATGATATTGACTGTTTATGACTTCTCTGATCACTGCTTTCTTGGTCGTCGGTGCAGCTGTTAGATTGGCATAATAGCGGCGACGGATCCGCCATTGTGTGATCTGAATGCGCCAATGACAACCGAGAGTTACGTTCTCGATCGACTCGAGAGATGGCAAAGGGTAGGGTTTTGAATGGATATATATGTATAAATAACCAAACCCGCATCCGCACCCGCCATTAATGAATTTAATAGCACCAAATATTATTGTCTTTAACGGTCAACGCATGAGGGATTTCATTTCCAATCCCGCTCCAGCAAATATGTACTTCTTACCAACTGAGAGCAGATATTCGTAGATTTTTAGGGGATTGTAGAAGAAAGAATTTAATGTAAATCATAACACATTTAATTGAATCTAAATTAATATTAATTAATTGTATTTCATGATTCGTGCATATTCTATTTCTCTGCTCCTTTTTCATGTTAAGATGTATTCTTTTTTATTTGCATGCTTTTAGTTTTATCAGCCAATTATATATTTGAAAATTATTATATAATTTAAAAATAACATTCCATTAACTAACTATCTGATGTTTATTTATTTATTTTTGTTAAAGAAAGAAAAAAAAAGTTATGTCAAAAAACTTGGATAAGATTTTGCAGGTTTACCGAAGCTAGCTCATCAATATGGTATTTGCGGATAGTTGTTGAAGATTCTGCTACTGTGCTACAAGGCTTCTAACTAGTAGTAATAGGGTTGGATATTCGACTGGGTACTTGTTTTGTTATTAAGCCCAAAACAAAGCCCATATAAGATACATGGAAGAGTGTTCTAGAATTTTGTTAAGACAAGAGATGAGAAAATGGGAAATACGAGGGAGAGAAGAAACCGGAAAAAATACGGAGAAGAAACAAAGAGAAGTTCAAAATAAATAAATAAATAGTTAGGTAGAGTTAGGGATGGCAATGGATTGGATCTGATCCAAGATTCACGTGATCTAAATATAATCGGATCGGATTTGAGTCGGTTTAAAATGAATTTGGATCGAATTTGAATATTGATGTGCGGATCTAAGACGGATCTGGAGCTAGGTTGGATCTATCTGAATATCTAAATCCATATCCATATCTACCCATTTTTTAATTTTATTTTATTTTAAAAGTTTCTTAACAATTGTGGAATTATAATGATAATAAATTTTATTCATAGCACATTAGTGGTATTTACCATACATTTAAACTCTTAAAACTTAAAGGTTAGTTTTGTAAATTTAAAGGCTAGCCAGCCTCAAAGAACGTATATGCAATATTCAAATTGCAAGTCAAGTAATACAACCTGGCAATTTATTTTATTATATTGGCCAAATAATTTTTAAGGAATATAGTTATTCATATATTTAGTCAAATATAGTCATAATAAAAATAATAAAGGACTAAATATAAATCATATTTAATTTATATGTCTTTATCTAATGTTATATGAATGAAGGTGGGTATGTCGTGAATATTAGAATGATGAAAGAAACAATGGAATATTATATTAATCTTACTCCTGCAATTACTTTTGAAGGATATTTTATTATCTTTCTTATTTGTTGTTTTTGTGTAA
Organism: Citrus x clementina; assembly: GCF_000493195.1. NCBI lineage: Eukaryota > Viridiplantae > Streptophyta > Magnoliopsida > Sapindales > Rutaceae > Citrus > Citrus x clementina. Next base: position 31,056,095 of record NW_006261964.1, on the reverse strand, counting down.
AAGTATAAGCTACAATATTTATTATATTTTTGAGAAAAAATATATAATTTATTTGTTATCAATACATTTTAACCTTTAATTTTCATTCTAACAAATTATTACTTTTTAATTGTTGAGTTTTAGAATTCATGACAGATATAGAGCAGATTTAGATTTTTATTTTTTTTTTCGGATTTGGAGAAGATATAAATATTTATTTCTTTTTTTTATCTGGATATGAAGCAAAAAATATGGATTCATGACAGATCTAAAGCATATACGGATCTTGATTTTTATTATGGATCTGAATCTATAGTAGAGTAGATCCAACTCATATCTGCCTCATTGCTATTCCTAGGTTGAGCTAGGGGAATGACGATGTGGGATGTGGGTTCTATTAGTGGAAAATTTCATACAAATCCCCATGGCTTTTCAAAATTAGTAATGAGTGTTAGAGGGTTTAGACTTTTCAAGTATATTATTTTTAACTTTTGAATGAGATACATGATTTGCTTATTTGGGAGAAACACGTCACAGGGAATTGGAAGGACAAAGATCCCTGAGAAGAAGAAACACGTGGAACAAGGTGAGTGGTAGTTTGTACCATTTATTTTTTATTTCGAATTTTATTTATTTATATAGCATGTATAATTAAAGTTTATGCTTGAGGTCTGGAATAATCTAAGGTGTATTGTTTGACTAAATGGATTTTGAGGGAATACGAATAAGTATGTATTTGATTTTGGAGTTAAAAACTTATTCGGAGTATTATTTTAATTGTATTAATTTGGAATTTCAAGTGGAGCGAATCTAAAAATTAAGGAAAAATATGTCGAATTTTTGAAATATATACTTAGCCTTTCATCATTCATGAACTTAATTTAACGAGGTTGAACCGGCGGGGCAAGCTATACTCAACAAAGGACCGCCAAAAAGGTGGGACATGCTCAGCAACAAGATGCGCTCAACAGTAGACCACCTTATACAATTAGCGACCCGTAGTGAGCTTAGCAGCGGACAATCCAAGATCAAACTGAAATATGCAAGCAAGCTCAGTCTGATTTTAGAATTTTCTACAACTCTCACATAACTTGCACATGTCTAAATAGTTCTACATCAATTGATTTTTTTTTTTTTTTACAAAGGGCGCTACAGAAAACAAATAGTGAAACATACATAAAGCATTAAAGCGAGCGCCCTCTCTCTCTCTCTTTTTCACATGCTATTAAGTCGTATGAGTTTATAGTTAATTAAACAATCACTCTATTAAACGATATGATTTAATAGCGTATCTGCATGGAGAAAAAAATGAGGACGCCTACATGAAAGAATGACTATACACACACATAGTACTGATTTAGTTCAAGATTGTAAATTATTTTATCTGGGACTTTGCAGAAAATACAGGGTCTTGGATTGGATTAGAGAACATATACACTAGCAGTACTTAAGGTTGTGTGGTAGCCTCGCCAAGCCTCAACATAGTTCCCCTCCAGTCTTGAAATACTCTTGCTGGTCCAAGGTGTCACAAAGGGTCACGCCTATTGTCTCAGGCAAAAACACCACAAAGAACCCAAAACAAAATACAACTAAACCAAACACTCCAAAAGAGAGAAACTCATTTTGCCTCCCAGCAGAAATAAGCACAGGGCTAAAGGCAGCACCAAGGTTAACTGCTTGCCTCACCAATGACGTGGTTGAGTTCCTCACACAAGTCGGAAACAACTCTGTCCCAAACACTAGCAGTACATTAAACGCTACACATGCACTAAAGAATGATGCTAGCTCAAGACCAATTTGTAAAACTTCTTGTTCATCACCAATTGCGACACAAATTGCGCTACATGTCCCACTTAGTATACAAAATGTAAGAATTGAACTTTTACGGCTCCATCTTTCTATTAAGATAAAGGTTAAAAGATATGCCGGTATGTCCAATAAGCCGTTGAATGCAAGACTTAAGTATATATTGAAACTTAAGTTTCCAACCCCCAATAATAAGCCAAAGTAAACAACTCCAATGCCGAAAGCAAGTGCCATAATCGTTAGTAGCCTTCGTAATGCCCATTTTCGATTAAACAAGTCCTTGAGAGATGAGTAAAGATCCAATTTAGGAATTACATTTTTTGCTTTTGGAGGCATGTTTGATAAGCAACATGACTCTAAGCCATAATCAGATTGATAATTTGACCGTGATGCTAGTCGTTTGAGTACGGCCATAGCCTCAGCTTCATGCCCATGGATGAAAAGCCATCGAGGGGATTCACTAATAAAGGGGTAGATTATTATGCAACAAACAATTGATGGAATTGAAGTCCAAACATAAAGCATTTTCCAAGAAGAGCCTCTATTTAAATAAGCTACGGCTGGTAAGGAAACCAACCCAAATGAAAAGAAAGTGAATCCAATGATTACTACTTGGCCTCGCCATCGTTTGCTTACCATTTTCGATAACAAAACAATTACAGATGTCATGATTGGTGCCCGAAAGAACCCGGCAACGAATCTTAAGGTTGAGTAAATCCATATGTTGTTGGCAAAGATGGTTGCTAAAGCAGTAATAGACATTGCAAAACATGAAAGAAAAAGCAATTTCTTACGCCCAAGAGATGACGAGTCACCAAGTGTAGAAAGAGCAAGGCCACCCAACAAGCATCCAATAAAGAAGCAGGACGAAGGTAAGCCAGAGAGAATTGATGAGCCAGCGCATTCAAGGCTCCAATCCGATATGATTGTTGTGTCAGAAGAGCGATCCCAAGCCCACGCAGATTTTGAAAGAGTACAAATATCAGAGCTTGAGCTGCAAGTTGTTGTGTTGTTTATGCAGTGCCATGTTGGCTCTTCATCGGTGTAGACGCTAATGAATGTTTGCTGAGATTCAAATATGAGTAAGAGTGATATGAGAATGACTTGTATGAACTGCGGAAGCCCCAAATTTGCCAAATTTTGTTCAATCATCTCATCAAGGGAAACAACTGGAGAGATTTGATCATCAAGGCCTAATTGATAAACAGGGATAAGAGGAGTAGCTGAGTGCTCCATATGTAGTGAGACTGTGATATTTGAAGTTTTATTTTGCTGATGCTTCAATGATTCTCAATACATGATTGTGTAATCTTATAGGGATTTTTAATGTCTTCTTTTAATTTGGTCAGAGATATTATCATAGCCCCATAAATTATCAATCAGTGGGCACTAAATAATTGACCTTGTCTTAGCTTGTTTGTTCATTTGTGGAAAATAATGATTTTATTTGTCTTATCGCTTTGTTTGTAACTTGCTCACCACAATTTTAAAATTGAATGACGGCAAAAGTTTGTCCATTCTCTAACAACTTGTTAGTGAATCATGTAGTTTTGATGAAGATTTGTTGGGACCGAAATATTAAAGTTGTTTTGAGTAGGAAAGTACCCGCAATTATTAAAGATGAAGGGAATAGGGTCCCTCAAACTCCTTTAGATCTGCCCAAATAACTAGCTAAACCTGAAACTCAACTCCCACTTTTTCAAAAGTAGACATTTAAACCCTCTTCCTTAGTAAATTTTGTCTGCTTGAATAAATATAATTATAAAATTAAGATTATTTAGTAATAGTATATAGTTAGAATTTATTTTTTTATTTACTAACCATCAACCATTGATGTAAATTTAAGGATCAGTACTTGAGATTATGCCTTAATGACAATCGATGAAAGAAAACTTTAGCCTCCATAATTATTTAAGCTGAGGCACAACTTTTGGATTAATCTTGATGGCCAATAATGGGTCATTTGCCATCTTCGCTACGATTGGCTTATTTCAATATATCCTCACTTCATGGAGCCAAAACTATCTTATTTTAATTAAGATGGCTTTGCACATTGCTTCTTTTGTGGGATGTAAACAAATATCTCATATGTGATTAAGTGAAAAATTAAGGGTAAGTTCGGTAGTGTCTTCAAATCATGTTTTCCTTTTTCTAAATCTAGGAAACACTAAATATTTGTTCAATAAATTATTTCTAAAAACATCTTTAGAAACGTAAAATTCATTTTACACTTTTAACAAAGGAAACATGAAAAACATTTAACTTTTTCTTGTTTTCTTTATTTCCAATGTTAAGTTCAAATGAACAATTTTCTTCCACCTTTCTCAAAATAATAATAACAGCAACAACAACAACATCAATAATAATAATAATAATAATAATAATAATATCATCATCATCATCATCAAAAACTAATTTATGACGTACACAGGAAGCATATGGAAGTAGAATATATTAGAAATTTCAATTGAATATTTAGTATTTTATTAGTATTTATCTTATTTTAGAAAACATATTTGAGTTATATTTGTAATTTTAGTTTAATTAAATTTTGTTTACACTTTCTTGTTTAAGCCATATTACTTATTTTAGAAGGAATCATAAGTTTACTAGGATTACGATCAATTACAACTAGTATAAATAGACGTATTATGCTTGTTTCTTTTCAACAACTTCATCAATAATATTCAACTTATTTTCTCAACTAAAATACTTTTCTCTTTCGTGAGAACCCTCTTTTTTGAGTTTTTAAGAATATATGCTAAAATGGTATTTAGTATCGCTTCCGCACTATGTCAAGTTGTATAAGAGCATTTCTTTGTGCCAAGTAGAACTTTCCCAACTACCAACCACCCTTCTTTCTCAGAAATCTTTTCTTCATCACATTCCCATTCTACCGATTCCATCGACGCTAGATCAATTTCCCTCACAATAATCTTTTCTTTTTCTTTTTATACATTATGATATTTAAGTTTTTATACATTAAATTAATTAAGTCAAATATATATAATTTATCATATTTCTTTAAACAAATAATATTAATAAGATTACCTAATCTATTATTGAAATAAAAATAATTGAAGAATAAAAATGACTAACTAACATTTAATATTTAGTTAATGAAAATTATTCCATTAATAATTCTTTAAAATATTCATACCCAATGTATTTTCCTTTTCTCGTTTTCAAGATTATTCATTAAAATGATAATGAATGTATTTTAACATTTAAAAAACAAATTTGAAAATATCATTTTCATTTTCATTTTTATTTTATGAAAATAATAAATAGCAAACATACCAAACTGGCCGGCCCTAAACTCTTTTAACTAAAATTAAACTGTGACAGTTTTGGTAACACAGCCGAATCAGCTCTCACAAATCATACACGCACAATGAATGATATATTCATATTCATATTTTTTTTAATTAATTCCGTAAATTAATTTTCAAAAGAACCATTTATAGAAATGGCAACAAATCAAAAGCAATAATGACATAAATCAAGAGTGTGTACTAGTTAATTAGTTTAACCTCTTGAGATTAAACTAGTTAATTAGGTTTAATCTCACTCATATTTTGGAGAGAGGGGGAAGAAATTGTGTTGTCGTCAAACCAATAAGAAATACATTGGAGCTTTTAACAACCCTCTCAAATTCTAATAATGCCCCTTTCTCAATTTTAGTTCCTAAAGTACCATAAGTTTAATTGATAAAATAAAAATTCATATATTACAATTAATCATTTTCCCATAAAATCTACCAAAAATTTTCTTTTTAAATTTGATATGAATCCTAAATTTTTTGTTAATATTATATCTTCACAACTCTTAAACTCTTATAATCGTTTTAATTATTAATTAAATTTTAAAATAAAAATAAAAATTATGAAATTGGATGGGTCATGGGTGAAAAAAGTTTGTTGAAAGTTGCTTAATTGAATTTTCATTCAAAACAAGAGTTGAATTAATTTGTGTTAGGTTATTTGAGTAATTTCAGTTAAAAGGGGGTTTTAAAAGGGATTTTGCGGGGTGTCCAAAGGCCTAGAGAAATAAAAATGCCGAAAGTGGAAACTTCTTTCTTTTCTTATCTAAAAGAATAATGCTTTTCGCACCCCTTAACATCATTATAAACCCAACTTTTATGATCATGGTTCTATTGCCAGAAAAAATGACATGAAAGGACAAAATATATTTACAAGTCATCGATGTTAACTATCTTCAAATGCTATATATATGATATAATTTTTTTTAATAAAACAATTATATCGTTTATTAAACTATTTTGAAACAATGAAAAATAAATTCCCTAATAATATGAATTTTATTATGAAGGGTACAATTTAATTAATTTATTCTAGAAGATAGTAACTTTAATTAAACTAAATAACTAATACAATTTTTTGTCCTTTTTTTTATACTTTTGTCAAAGAAAGAGCTGTAATTATATTCATATGACTTCTTAAGTGTGTTAGAAGCTCCACTTCATCTAAAATTAGGGATGGCAAAAAAAAAAAAAAAATCATGCTAAGACCCAAGCTTTAGATAAACTTAATTAAATTTTTATTAAAAATTCTACCTAATTACTTGATAAACTCATTTTAAATCCATGTCCTCTTATCTTTTTCTATCTACGTAAGTCAAACTATAACCGTTATAAAATATTTTTTATTTTTTATTTATCTTTTTTATATAGTTTTAAAACAATTTTTAAAATCTTCAACCTGTAGATAAAAAAGATAGATTTCGAAATTTAAAAAAATAATTTTGTAACTGTTATAGTTTCACTTACTTTTAAAATCTTCGACCTAACATCATAAAATATAGATTGAAGCGATCTTTTTTTAAACTTTATCTAGTCATTTCTTAAGAGAGAAATTGTTGAACCGTAGTGATGTAAGTCCATGGTAAGGTGAACAAAAATAATTATTTAAAATTAATCAATATAACTAGAAAAAAATATTTCTATTTAGTTATATCGTTCTTGTCTTTATTAGTAAATTATTATGAGAATATTTCAAGAATTAAAATATTATTAAAAAGTGAGTTTGAGAGTAGATTGCTTGGTGCAAATAGCCTCACTCTTTCTTTTATTTGTTTACTTTTATCTTTCTTCGGTACATACCAACCAATATTAAGAGAATTAATAAGTTCTTTAAAGCTAAATTTAAAAATAAGAGAAAAGTAAATCCAGAGTAATAAGACGAATAATTTGCCTAAATTTGTAGTTAACTATACGAACTATCTTGATGGAAAGTCAAGCTTGCCATCTAGCTACATAACGAGTGCCGGAACAACTCTTTTTGCCAAACAAATAAGATAAGACATGTCACAAGAGAAATTGTGAAGAAAATAATTGCACTAATAAGCTAACTGTTAAATCACCATCCTAATTTATATATATATAGTCTAATATTTCAATAATTCGATGTTGATGGACTAGCTATAAGCATGTAGCATGTACTAAAACAATTCTATTTGAGGATCCCAGAGCAAATGTGGCGTAAATATGTGATAAAAAAAATTGTCTCCAACAAACGAAAATCACACCCCAACCTTTGCCAAAGAAGAGCTTAGCTTTGAAGATCACCAAGATGCCGACCCTCCAATATCTTTACCACTTGTTGCTCGATCGGCCCAATTGCCGGCCCCGGCTCACCTCTTTGTGGGTCCCATTTTATTACTATCATGAGCATCAGTAAAGTCCACGTGGTAAAGTATGATGACCGGATGTAACCGCTCATTAGTCACCTAATTAATGATTTAATTATATAATTATCATAGAGACAAGATTATATACGCAATTGCGGACTACTTGGGGAAATGTTCTTCACAGAGAAAGATAAGAATCAAGATTATCAAAGCAGGATAATATATTACAATAAATTAGAGAGTCAGGCTACAGTGCAACTGTGGTACCGTGCCACAGTTGCACCAGCCGTTGGATCCACTCAAATGAGTGGGGTCTACTTAAATAAGTGAAAATCCAACGGTTGGGTGCAACTGTGGCACGGTACCACAGTTGCACCACAATTTTATCCTAAATTAGAATATATTTAATTTGTCATGCATCGATCAAAGTGCACCCTTCTAGATCGATCGGTACTTGTTTTATTGCTAATAATGACTTAGGACTCTTTTTTATCTGAATTTTGATAGATTAGTGATTGTTGTTAACGAAGGACCAACTTCCTTTTTTAATTTAAGCTTTTACTTGAATAGACTTTAGAAAAAAAAAAAAAAAACTTTTACTTTAAATGAATACTATGCTTAAATGGTTTAAAAACTGAAGTTATTGTACCATTTAAAAAAATTTCACCTATTGAATCAACTAGTTCTCACAAACATAAGTCAGTAATTAAGTATTAATCAAGTACAAATATTAAAAAGAACATCCATGAAATGGGCAAAAATATATATGTCTTTAAAAATTCATGTGATGATCTTGTTCTCGTGTTATATCAAGAAATGATTTTTTTCATGGTAATAAACAGTAAAACATAAGTGCGTTTCTTATCGTTATAATCAATTTGCAAAAAGAATAATACGATTTATAATGTGGAACACATGTTATCGTTTTCCGAAAAAGATTAACCCAAATGGAGGAGATTAGGGAGACTAGCAGCTAGCTACAGGATTATGGAAAGAGATGTTGGCCAATTCTAATGGGACCTCTCACTTGGAGTAGGAGTAGGCGAGTAGCTCAGGAGAATAGACTTAACAGACTTAAAAAATAAGACGACAAGTGAGATGAGTCTAAAAAGAAAAAGAAGAAGAATAAAGCAAAGCTATATCGACAGCCCAACATGCGAGTCTGTAAAATAATAATAATGCTAATCTATCCCTCTCTGCAGGTTGGACAGATGGCCTGTCGCTTTTAAAATATTTTGTCCCTCTTCCTCTCTTTAAAGCAAAATCTTACTCTATCTTCATTCATATATCCAACTTCTCTTCTTCTTCTTTGACCATCTCTTGATAACTTTTATTGATAATGAGTTCAAAAGCTCGGAGGAAACAAAGATGGTGCACACAAACGCTTACTCCATTGATGGAAGGTCCTGATCCTGAAATGCTAGAAGAAGGAAGCAAGAAGGAGAGCTCATGGGAAGTGATTCGAGAATGGTTCGGAATTCAAAAAGGAATTTCTTCGGGGACTAATCATAATAACTTTTCCATGTCGTTAGAAGGTAGCAGTATTCCTGCTAAGAGGCAAGATTTAAGGCTTTTGCTAGGTGTCTTAGGCTGCCCATTAGCTCCTATTCCTCTTGTTAACGACCCAATTCTGCGCATCCATATCAAAGACATCCCCATTGTAAGTTTCCAATTTGTTTAAAATTCTTCAATTCTATTTGGGTGAATAGGGTTAGAACTACAGAGAGAGACTCTTGTTTAGCACATTTTGGTAGGTGGCTGCTGAGTACTGTTTCTGATTAACTTATGATGATTTGTGTAATTGACTTTTTGGTAGGAAACTTCGAGTGCACATTATATCATACAGCAATATTTGGCGGCCACGGGTTGCTTGAAACAACAAAAGCGTGCAAAAAATATGTACGCAACAGGAACAGTGAAGATGGTCTGTTGTGAGACGGAGATTTCTTCAGGAAAAAATGTGAAGAGCTTGGGGACTAGAAGTGGGGAAAGTGGGTGCTTTGTTCTTTGGCAAATGCTGCCGGGAATGTGGTCTCTTGAGTTGGTAGTCGGCGGCAACAAGGTCATCGCCGGCAGCGATGGCAAGACTGTTTGGCGACACACTCCTTGGCTCGGAACCCATGCAGCTAAAGGCCCTCAACGCCCTCTGCGTCGCATTATCCAGGTAATCCTCTTTCGCCAATTATAACACAATTAACTTTCCTCTTCTTTTTCATTAATCCACAATTTACAAAATGCGAATTGTAGCAATACAGCGCCCTTAGCACTAAACCGAAGCAGTAAAATAGAATCATACACACTGCATATTTGGCACCGAAACTTTAACTTAGCCGCAAAGAAGGTAATAATAACTCTTTCTATTTAGCGAACGTCTACAGTTTAATGAGTTATGGGATTGCAGCAATACAATCCTGTTGCTCTTCTGTTCAGCTAAATTATTGTTAGAAAATCTTAATTACAAATTTTTAGGAACAAATCAAATATTTGTTGCCCCAAAAGATAAAATAAATGTCATTTCATATAAAAATAAATCAAATTTATAGGTTGAAGGACTAACTAAGGTTTGGTAGATTCGAAAACTTTAACAAGTAAAGTTATAATTCGTGTTATCTCAATAAAGAAGCAAGCTTCTGTGTATTCAAATTTCTTTAGTGCCAAACAAAGATAGCGATAGATAGACGAATGACGGGGGAGAATCCCAAGAAATCAAATAATAGTGAGTGAGCTGACAATGATGGAGAAACTGTCCCATGCTTTACCGGACACACTCCTTTCTTGAATAATCAACTCACTGAGTTAGGAGTAGCACGTGATTATCTTTTGTGATGTCATATTTTGATCATGTTCCACAAATTACAGTCATACATGGGTTTTAAGTATTTTTTGGGATTGCAACTTATACTTTGCTTTGCTTTTTCTTTTTGGAACTTTGGTTCATATACAGGGTTGGATTTAGCGCATTATTGCCCCTTCACTTTTCCTGTCTTTTTTCCTCTACTTTGTTCGTTCTCTAATAGTTCTTGTACCCACCCCCTGTATTTCTTTTATATCTTTTTTATTTAAGTGACGATCCCAATCTTTGAACTTAAGGCCAAGTCTCTCTCTCTTTTATCAAGCTTTAATGGAAGAGAATAAAAAAAAATTTTAATCGCCTGAATTACTGAAAATTTTAATAGAACTTAAGTTTATATGTTAGTTTATAATATATAATTATTTACATATAAACTCAACGTTGGATTAAAGATCTAAATATATTCGTGTCTACAAAGGATAATTTTCACCTTAACAAATAAAAATTTTTTATTTAGGATCTAGATATTTGTTATTTTATAAAATATTATTGATCAGTAATAAATGCAATTCCAGGGCCTAGATCCAAAGATCACAGCCAGCTTATTTGCAAAAGCACAATGCTTGGGGGAGAAGAGAATAGGAGATGATGAATGCTTTGTTCTAAAAGTTGCAGCAGATCGAGCAGCCGTTATGGAAAGAAGTGAGGGTCCAGCTGAAGTTATAAGGCATGTATTATACGGCTACTTTTGCCAAAAGAGTGGCCTATTGATATACTTAGAGGACTCACATCTCACCAGGGTACAGACTCCGGAAAATGACACTATTTATTGGGAAACAACTATAGGAAGTAGCATTGGTGACTACAGCGACGTCGACGGCGTGCTCATCGCACATCAAGGGCGGTCAATCGCCACCGTTTTCCGGTTCGGAGAGCTGTCGATACAGCATAGCAGAACCAGGATGGAAGAGATGTGGAGGATTGATGACGTTGTGTTCAATGTGCCAGGCCTTTCCATGGACTATTTCATTCCTCCTGCTGATATCATCGATAATGAAAAATCCCCATGATGTTAATTACTAACATTAACTTGCTTCTTTTTCTTTTTTAATTTTAAATGTTTTGGTTATAATTTGGAAATATTGGTGGGTTTATGGTGTATTAATTCGGTTAGTGTAGTATGTATGTACCAGTAGTTGGTTTACAGTTGTTAAAGAATGGGTCAACATTCAAGGTTGGGAATGAATAATAGACTTTTCTCTTCTAATGTCTAGTTGTTAGTAAGTTTTTAATGAAAAAAAAAATGTATATTTTATATGTTTTGATTAATGTTCTTCAAAGTGGGATTAAAATTCTCGAATAGTTTGAATTTACTTGAACAAAATACAAATATGTGAACAAAGTTCATAACATTAATCTTAATCATTCGTTCTCATAAATACACAGAGCTTAAGAGAACTTACATCAATAAAGCATCCTAACACGACCAAATGCTGATATTTTAGTCTAAATTAATAGTGAAAAGTTCTTAACTAGTTAGATATGCTTAAATAAGCACTACTATAATGCTGCGTTTACTTTTTGGATTGGAGTGGGAATCCTTGGATTAAGAGTGTGGAGTGGGAGTGGGAGTAGGGTGTTTACTTAGATTAAATGAAAGTATGAATTGTCAATCAGAATCCTAATTATTTGTTTACTTTGTCTTGGATTGGGAGTAAATTATTTTAAATTACAATTTTATCCTTATGTACAGAATTATAATTTGTAATTAAAAAATTAATAAAAAAATATATTTGGAAAATAAAATAAATATTTTATTATATTTATAAATTAATAATAATTACTAATATTCTTAATTATGTAAATCATAATTTTTTATTAATTTTAATTTAAATTATGTGAATAAAAATTATTAATAATAGCAACACAAATGAAATATTATTATTGATAATATAGTACAAAATTAATATTTTTTTAGAATAAAATATTTATTATTATTAATTAAATAAATAATTAATATTTATTAAAATTAATGTTTAATATTATTAATTTAAATATAATATTTATTTATTTTTATTTTATTTAATTTAATTTAATAAATATGATATAATAATTATTTTTAATAAATATGATATTATTTATTTTATTAAATTTTATTTATTTATTTATTTTTATAAGGATAAAATGGGAAGAGGGGGGAGTGGATTCCCACTCCCACCTCTCCCCACGGGAGTGGGAATCCCACTCCTCACTCCAAAATTGGGTGGGAACCATAGACTCCCACTCTCACTCCCCTTTTTTAAGGTAAGTAAACACTGGAGTGGGAGAAATCTACACTCCACACTCCACACTCCCACTCCAGAAAGTAAACACTGCCTAAAAATGGTATTTACTGATACTTGTGTTCTGACACTTTATTTAAAAATATCAGTATATACATATATTTGGATCATTTTCCGCGTTTCACAGATATGTATCAGTAATTACTAATACTGAAGTATCAATAACTTTAGTAATAGCGATCAATGATGCTTATGTATCAGCAATTAAAAATTATCATTTTAATTTTGTTTTAGTCCGAATTCGAACCCAAGATCTCTTAAACCTAGAGCTTCTACATTGAATCAAAAGACCACTAGGCTACGATTTTTAATTTTTTTAGAGTTGTGCTTTTTGAGTGGATAAAAACACAGCAAATGGACAAGTCTTATCTTATCCAAAATACAACTTTTCAACTCCCTCTACCAAAGTATTTGGTTCCCTTCTAAGCTCCCCAGATCTGAAAAATCCCTAACATCTAAATTGTCAAAAAGTGCTCAACTACCAATCCCTAAATTAAACACAAGCAAGAATCAAAAGCCAACAACCGTCGACCGACACCCATACAACTTAAATCGCAGCCATCATCGATCAATCCAACCATTGTTGAATGCCAATCGAACCCATCAGCTATCACCACCAGCTAACGATGCAGCAGCCACGAGAACCATGCAGCAACAGCGGCGAACCCAACACGAGAGCGCTAGCAGCATCAGCGGCCAGTAAGCCTCTGCGAACCCAGCACGCGAGCGCGAGCAGCATCAGCGGCCAGTAAGCCTCTACGAACCCAACACGCGAGTGCGAGCAGCAGCATCAGCAGCCAGCGAGCCTCTTCAAACCCAGCACGTGAGTAAGAGCATCAGCAGCGGAAAGCGAGCCTATTCGAATCCACGTGATTTTTGAGGTGCAAAGAAGTGCCAGATTAAAGGCCAAAAGGGAAGATTTTTGCAAAAAAGGAGCTGGAGACTTTTGTGTATGACATTCTTCATTAATTGTTGAGCTCTTTCCATTTCGTATAAAAAAAAAATCAATTATGAATATAATTTTTGACAAAATTTATGTAACCATATGCCTCTAGTTAAGAACTTAAATTATTATGAAATTGCTCTCTATTATCAGCAAGTGACTGATGATTTTCCATATGTAAATATGAAATTATTTATGTGCTAAAAAAAAATTGTCAAAAAGTGCTCAACCATGATCCTGTCAAACCGGTGGCACAGGTTCACCATTTACCTTCAAAATCCTAACTTTTTGTTTCTTTTCTTATTTTATGATTTCGGGTCTCTCTTATTGTCATTAGATCTTGATTTTTTTTTTGTTTTAATTGTTCTTTTAGGTTTAAATAAGTGATTTGGAGAAGAGCTTCTATGTTTCTTTGGCTACTTGGAAGAAACAAGAAGGTAAAGATTTAGCTTTTATTATGTTTTTTTCTTTGCTACTTTCTTTTCTTTTATTGGCACCAAATAGCCTTCATTATATCTACTTTGAAAAATATTGTGTTTAGGGTGATTGTCACTGTAAGATTAACTTTATTTCGCTGATGAACGGCATTAAACATTTTTTACACTAAAACCCTAAAATTTTCTAATTTGGGAATTCTTAAGAGCAGTATGATTATGCTAAAATTGATGGTTTATATTGGTTCATAGTGGTTCTATGTTGATATAACTTATTGCTTATTAACCATTTGTTCATGTGTTATTAGTTTTTTTTTTCAAAAGCAATCTTTTCATTTTTTTTCGGCTGTTATTTTTTAGTTTTGTTCATATCGAATGGATTTCAATTTTTATTTGCTATAAATAGTCTCATTGGATGATTATTTATTACAAATTATCAAATAGATGCTTTTACAAAGGAAAAGTTTGAAGTATGTGGCTTAGGTTTGTCATTTCTTTAATGGATTTGTTTACTGGTTGAGAAATGAGGTGTCTTTGTCATTAAAGAGGATTTGTTTACTGGTTGAGAAATGAGGTGTCTTTGTCATTTCTTTAATGGATTTGTTTACAGGGCAAAACAGAATTTTGTTTCTTCAGTTCATTACTAAGGCAATATTAGATTTGTCTTATTTATATTTATGTTCATAATAAGGCAATATCTACTTCAGTTGTTTAATTTTTCTTATTTATATTTATATGACTGATGGCCAAAATCATAAGACTTGTTTATAAGTAATGATTTTGGAATGAACTCTCAAATTATTGAAATATTTTGTCCAAATTTATCATATGTTTGAAATAATTAAAGCTAAATGTGTATGTTTCAGTTCTAGAAATTTTGGAATGAATTGGGTTTATAACTGATTTTTAATCGATTTTTCAAAATGGTTGGTTGATGTCCAATCTTTCATAAATTACTCATGTATCATGTTTGGTGGTGCAAAACAATAGTCTAAACATGTTTGAATGAGCTGAAATTCGGAGAAACTAAAGTTCTATATGCATACTTCAAATCTGAAAAATTTTATGTTGATTGAACTTGCAGGTTATTTTTAATGATTGTTTAAACTCTGCTGCTCTGAAACAATTAACCATTGTTTCTCTAATGGTTGGGAATTGGCAGCTAATTTTTTCTCCCTTTTCCATGTATGCAGATTTGCTCAATGTGTTTGAAATGTTTATTCCTCAACTTCACTTGTATCCTAACCCATACAGTCTATTGAATGGAGAAGCTACTTGTGTGATAACGCAATTATACTACTCATATTCAAAGAGTGAAAGACAGTCATTATTATCAATTTAGCTTCTAGATTTATTAAATTTAGCCACAAGTAGTAGGCATTTGATTGGATGGTAGAAATTTTTATGTATTGAATTTAGATTATTTAGTTATAAGAGTAGGATATCTCATATTTTGGCTATTGAAGTTGAATTTGTAATATATACTAATAATATTTAAATGTGAAATGAAAGATTTTGTGATATAAATCAATTTCTTTTTGTTATTTTGTGGTGCTTTTAATTTTACCAATAAATCAATAGGCAATGATCCAATTCAATTTTTTTATTTTTTTTAAAAATAAATTAACTAGTGATACCATGGTAACAATAATTATAGACACTAATAAAATATCAATAATTACTAACACTATGGTGTCATAATATCGGTGATACTATAGTAATAGTAATCACTGACACCACTTACAAGTGTCACTATTTTTCTGACTCCTAGATTACTGACACAATTAATAAGTGTCAGTGAAAGTAATTTCTGACACTATTCTAAAGTCAGTAAAGACTATTTTTCTAGTAGTGAAGGATCTTTAAACCAATAGCTACTCTTCCATTTTTTATTTTTATAAAAAAAGATAGATTGTAACTACTGCTATGAGCAGTATTGAATTCAAATGAGTAATAATATAATAATTTACTGTATATCAAAAGAATTAAATTATTTGGTTGTGCTTTTTTATTTTGGTAAATACTCGTTTAGTTTTTATATTTTAAACAAAGTGTCCGTTTACTTCTTATATTTTAAAAAACGACTTAAGACATCCTTCCTACTAAATATATGACATCCATGCTCTTATTTTTTCCTTTACTTTTACAATAACACCCTTACCATAATTTTGGGGCATTAATTTATTTACTTTTTATTAGAATGTTAACCAATAATTGTTAGTATGAAAGAATTGATATTCTCCGTACTATTGTAGCAATCTTGATAATAATATAATAATCTACCAAATAACTCTAAAAATAAAATAATAATAAAAATTTTACATTTATTTTATTTTATTTTAGGGTTAATTTGTTAATTAATTTTTTTATAGATAGATTAATTAATATCTCCAAGAATATTGTTGAAAGGGTATCATTATAAAATTAAAAAAAATTAAAGGCGTGAATGTAATATATTTAATAACATGGGTGTTTTAAGTTATTTTTTAAAATATAAAGACTAACGGACACTTAACCCAAATATAAATGACTAAATGAATATTTATTTATTTTTTTCAATAAGAAGATATCCTTTCAAATATTCAAATAAATGAACTAATACGATAGGTGAGTTGGAAAGTTATTCACCTGAAAAATAAATTCAGATACGTGCTTTGAAGCAGAAGAGTAGAGGAGAAAACTTCACAAGTGAATAGTGATCATAGCCAAAGGAATTGTATGGGTCCAAAGTTTTGTGAGGGGAAATAAATGGTTTGCTTTGCTTGCAGCCCATGGATTAGGCCCATAAAAGATGGCCTACAGTTGGCAGCTCTCCGTCCAAATCCAAATATTTAATAATCAACGACTTTTATCGGCTACGGAAATTGAATTCCCATTATTATATGTCGCGGTTGTGTGTGAAAATTGTTCTTAGTATTATCAAGGAGGTAAATGTTTGTTTGGTTCCCATATTTTGATTTAATTATTTATTTAATTTTTTTTAAAAAAGTATTGTTTAATTTTTATATTTTAATAATTATCTCAAAATACCCTCGCTAGCAATTAAATACAATCTTACCTTTACTTTTTTTTTGCTTTTACAATACTACCCTTGTAGTAATATTTTTAAGGATATTAATAAAAAATCAAAAGTATAAATTAATCAAATTAGCCTTAAAATAAAAATGAATTGTTATTATTTTATTTTAAGATTAATTTGGTAAATTAGTTTTTTTATCAAATGATTATTATTAAGATAGTTGTAAGGATATTAAACATGCTTTCAGTTAACTTGTATTAATTTATATCTAAATAATTATTAGCAAGATGGTTGCAAGATGGGAGGACAGGGCTAGGAGCAGTGATAAGAGATTCAAATGGTAAGGCGATTGCGGCTGGTATCAACCAGGCTCATCTAAGGGGAAATGTTAGTTTTGCTGAGGCTGAAGCGGTGCAGTGGGGTCTTCATGTGGCTGGAGCAACAGAGTTAACCTCATTGATCATAGAATCCGATTGCCTAGAGGTGGTACAATTAGTTAACAACACTAAGGGTAGCAGAATAGAAATAATTTGGATAATTTCTGAAAATCCAAAATCAGTTAAGGAATTTTCAGGAAGTTGCAGTTCATCATGTTCTAAGACAATGTAATGCTTATGCCCATTCCCTAGCTAAGTTTGCTTTGGGAAGAAACTCTTCCTCGGATAGGAGTTATTCCAGGTGAGGTTCAAGATGTGTTTGATGTGTTGTGATCAATTGAAAGGTTTACTTTCTTTTTTTAAAAAAAAAAAAAAATTATTTCTGAATTTGCTAATAAGTAGTTATTGCTGAATTTGCTAATTAACTTTCTTTTATAGATTAAACAATTAATGTCAAAAATATTACTGCAATAATGTTTTTGTAAAAGCCAAAAAAAGGGTAAGAGCGTAATTCATCGCATGCATCACATCGTTCCTATAAGTTTATCCAAAACTAGTTACATGTTTTCCGAAAAATCTTACGAATTCCTGATCCAAATCAAGATAAAAAAAATTTGGGAAAAAAAAAATGTAAATGAGACCATTCTATATAAATATTGCATGTACTTAAATTCGTTCCATCATTTGTCTTAATCTACCATATTTGGTTGATTTTATGTGACAATTTTTTTTTTTGGGGGCTGTATTATATACTGATGACGTACGTGGGATGTCTTTATCCTATAGACGAAGATCATTGTTTAAAGGCAATCTATATAGCGTGCTAAGGGGTTATTAATTTGTTTTTTTTCTTTCTTCTTTTTCTTTTTCCTTTTCTCCTTTATAAAGGTAAGCAAATAACAACAAAATCTCCATGCATGTTATCTTGGAAATTTGACTCATTTTCTATCACTCTACCTATAAAACAAAGTGATACAAAGAAGGAGAAAGAAGTGGGACAAAAGAAACTTCTGGACTGTGCTTTTTGTTTGGGAAAAAAATATAATGAAACATCATTGCAGAACCCAAAGCTATCATATGATGATATGAATGAGGGAGCCGAATCCGAAGCACTTCAAATTTACTTGGAAAATCAACTAGATCCGCTAGCTTAGCTTATTATGATATTGTAATAATTAACCTTATCGAACAATACGATGAATTTAATGGAGGGTTCAAATCCCGCTCATGTAAATGGAAAGGACATTGATCAATCTACGTACCATCCCTTTTACTTCATATACTATACATATATATTTATTAAATGCATCGGTCTGTTAACAGGAACATGATTCTCTCCTAATTTGAGCTCTACTGAGTTTTTAAAGATCTTGTGACATGTGTCTTTCAGTGGTAGTATATGGGTAAGATTTAACTTTTTTTATTTATTAACAACTAATCATCGATTGAGTTATTTGCTCAGGACATGATCAGATTAGAAGAGAATCATGATCCCTGTTAACAATGCCTTAAAAATTACTCATTTTGTTGTTATTATCTTATCATTAATTAACAACTAAAATTCGGACATAACTCCTTCGTTCCATACATTGATTCTTTTAACGAAAATTCTTAAAAATTATGGATGTAATAGCGCATATATATATATATATATATAGAGAGAGAGAGAGAGAGAGAGAGAGAGAGAGAGAGAGAGAGAGAGAGAGAGAGAGCGGGAAAGAGAGTACTAATCTAGTCCAAAATTTTAAATTTTATTCAAGTTCAGAAAAACTATTAAAGCATATGGTTTAATAGTATTATACATTATACTATTAATCCATATGATTTAATAGTTTTCTCATATTTTAATAAATTGAAGATTCTGAGTTGGAACTTTTGTATAAACACACACATACATATACACATGATGATTACGATGATCTGGTTTAAGATTCTAAACTTTTTTAAAATTCAGGACAAATCGATAGTGGTATGAATATACTTTTACAATATATGTTATAAAAATATATTCACACCGTTAACAACTCATTCCAAATTTTAATTTCGGATTACAAGTTCGGACTGGAAAAATCTATATATGTATAGATGACGCATGGTCAGCTTTTAATGTCAATGCAAGGACTGTAACTTTATAGACATAAAGCGAGAAGCTTCCTCGAGATGAGCAAGCATGGAAGTGCGTTGTATTCTTCCTCTGCTTTAGGCTTTATTAGCTTTCTTTTTTTCCCTTTTTCTTCACTTTCATTCTTTCTCTCTTTGTGTATGTGTTTGTTTGTGGAGTGAGGGAGCTCTCTTTCCAACTTGCAGAGCTGTTTTTTTTTTTTTTTCGCTCTGCAACCAATAAAGGTGAGTGGCAGAAGCACCACAATCTTTTCTGGAACAGAAAGAAAACCTCTGCATCGATCTAATCTTAGATTTACCATTCTAGAGTGAGAGATAAGGAGAGGTCGATTTTTCTTACTTAGTCTTTCCAAATGAACTTAAACTGTTGTTACTCATGCATAAAAATATATCCCGAGAGTTTGGTCGGGTTAAGAAATTAATTTTGATTTTGTCCACCTCTCTATCTTTTTTAAAAAATATAATAGAATCTAATAAAGAAAAAGAATATACTATAATCGATTAAAAAAAAGTAATAGAATCTATGAAAAAAAAAAAAAGATTGTAGATTCTGTTATTAGAAAAAACGATAGTGTAACTAATAGTGAAGGTGTATATTGCCCGGTAGTTTCACACACCTTAACACGAACAACGTTACACACACATAAATCAAGTAATTAATATTATTGATTTTCATTATTCATTATTCACATACATATCATTTTTTGCTACTAAGTAATCAACCAAATTATATCTATTTTATTTGGTCCACAAGACGTTTCAACTAATTATGTAATTAATTGCATTAACAAAATTCTTCAATATTTGACCAATAACCCACTTAATTGTTTGGCAATACACACACACATATGTGTATATATATATAACCGCATGGTTTTAAAGACTTAAAACTATAAGCCTTTAAAACTGTGTAGTTTTAAATTTTTTCCGGATTTTCCCGCACTTTAAAATCCATGACCAGAAAGCTACTATATATATATGTGTGTGTGTGTGTGTCTAGTAATTATTAAATACAATGTAAAAATAGTAATCGATAATAATTTAGTAATAATGAAAAATAAAATAAAAACATTTAACAGAATTATGAGATCCACTGCAAAAAGGTTATATTTTTCACTCTTATTATTCAATGTAACTCAAAGACCCAATGTAGCTTAAAGAGATTTCTTACATATTTGTTTTCCATATATAATAAGTATTAACATACTTGTCATATTTACACGATTTTCTCGATCATCTTTTGATTCTTCGAGATCTATCATATGATTCCCATCAAACATATCCCAACGTACATACCTGAGCTCAATTGATTTGTCACAAGTGTATGATTAATATATATTCGTTGTTATTTTCTATCTCATTATTTATCAATCACCATCATGTATTAATTTTCTCTATTAACTAAAAGCTCATCATCGCATGGGAGCATGGTAAGTTACAGATTCTGTAACTTACAGCCCACCAATTTTAAGAAGCACTGCTGGCCACCATTTACAAGGTTTTGGTCCCACTTTTTTTGCCTATACTTGCACAAAATGGGTTGGCTGTAAGTTACAGATTCTGTAACTTAGCCACACCCCATGGCATGTAGCTTTTTGTGCTAACAAATTTGAAAGCATAGCATTAACAGTAATATAGACGAAAAGGCTGGTCACTAAAACGGTGCCGGATGCCCTAGTAAGGACTGTTGGTACCAAAGAAGAAAAAAACATCATGAAAGTTATTAGACACCCTTTGTCGGTTTCCCTCAGGGGAAATTTTGCTTTTGTTCAAATTTGATTAACACTTGTTAATTAACAAGAGGAAGCTTCTTTATCAATCCTCCTGTGTATAAGGTTCAAATTAACTTTTTGCTTTCATTTGTTTACTGTATGTATTATAATATCTTTCCCCGAAACCCTAAATCTTTATTAGCTTTGATCGGGATTATATTAATAAATATGAGTAATTATTTTGTAATCTTTATTTAGTTTGAGTTTTCCAATGGTTTTGTCTGCAATGATGAGAATTCTAACTAACTTGGAGCAACTAACCAAAAAAAAAAAAGGCTTAACTCTTAACTGTATTTCGAAAAGATTACTGCATTAGAAATAGTAATAGTAACCTTGAGGAATGTTGACTCGCCAACCCAAGTAACCGATATTTTGCTTACTTCGATTTTTGTCTCTTCTCTTTTATTTTAAACTAAAACCTTCTTCTTCTTCTTCTTCTTCTTCTTCTTCTTCTTCTTCTTCTTCTTCTTCTTCTTTAAATGAATGACTCATTTAATATGTTTATATGTTTGCATAAATTAAATGAGACGATGTTCCGGTGTTTTACGAAAGACATGCATGCTGCGTGTGTAACAAGCTAGCTATTGTAGCCTATTTTCTCCTGGAAAATTGAACTACATATAATAATAATAGCAATAATAATAGCAATAATAATAATAATAGTAGTAGTAGTAGTAATAGTAGTAAAGTGAGCAATTGTTTAACCGATCTTGAATTAAATCGAACTGTTTAAATGAAGTTCAATTTGTCAATTTTATTTTGATTTTTTTATAAGGAAAAAATAGCGAAGCCCCCTATTGTGTCATTCAATTCTTTAATGCAGTTCAATTTATTTATTTTGCATTTAATTTTTCAATTAATTCTGAAAATTTTTAGGAATAAATTGGAAAATTATAACAATTCCCTTACTTTTTTTTTAATAATTTCCATATATATTTTTAATTAAATATATTCATTTTTCCAACATTAGACAATCACTAATTATAAAAGTGTAAGATAAAAAAAAAAAAAAAAAAAAAAGGTTGATATGAGAGGGGTTTCAATGGGAGCTTCGCTCTTTCTCCTTTTTGTGTAGTGACACAGACTGAATAGAGAACCCTACTGTTTTGGGCAACAATGCCCGCCCCTACGAAAATCAATAAAAACTTTTTCTGTTTAATCAAATGATTTTGATGCTCGCATTGTGTAGTTTCATACGATATGCTTTTCCTTTAAAGAGAAAATTGAAATAATATACAAACAATGTTGTTTCTAGTGCGAGACCATTGCATGCAGCTGTGACTCATCTCATGTAAAATACTTTATGCATGATAAAGGATTGAAACTAAAAATTAAACCTAAAAGGAAAAGGAGCATGAGAATGACCAGAGATGTATGTCTTGTGAGAATGAAGCAGATACATATAAAGCAATGGCATCGAGAATATATTTGAGTTCTATATATACAGATCAAACGATACGGATATGAATTATCACTTCAAATCAATATAGCTTCATGAATCATTTTGCAAGAAAGCAGAAAGATTTGACAAGTATCGTCATATATAAAATAAAGTACAGATTTACTGTTTAAGTAGCAGTTCAATAGATAAAGTTTTTGCCATGCATGCACGGCATTATGTCATAGCTGTGAGGAAACCCTAAAGTAATTAAATTGCTAATCTTCAAGACCTAATTAAAACCCTAATTCTCTCATACTTGGGAACTTAAATAATTAATTTATATTAGGTCCCTTAAAAATAATATCTACGTTAGAAGAACATTAATTCACCCGTATGGTGAATTTCTTCCTTGTTGCATGCCACCAGTATTCATCATAGCTGGGTTCATCCGCTCCGTTGAAATTGGTGTTCTTCGCGGCGATGGCCTTTCAAGCTTCGCTGATGATGCTTCAAATTTCTTCTCACTACTCACGGCATCTCCAGAGAGCACCGGCTTTGTTTCATAAATATCTGAGATTGAATCCAAATCATTTGATGGCGGTGCAATCTGAATCTGGTCACCCTTGAAAGGATCATCTTGAGGTCCAATGCACGGCGCCGTGGCCAAATCTTGTAACCTCAGATCATCAGACCACATCAAAGGGCTCTTGCCAGTGCCACTACCCCCATTATAAGGACTAGGCCTCTTCTTCCCGAGGCAAATATTATCATTACTCTGCATGAATCCATGATCTAGTGATGATTGCCTGTCCATATTTTGTTGGAGATGATCAATTTGGTCACCTCCATATAGATTAAGGTCTTGAAATTGTGAAAAATTAAGAGGAGGACAAAAATCTTTCATGGTTCCCACGTCGGGAACTGCCTGATTTCCAATAGTGCCCTTAAAACTTGCCGGTGTCACGGTTTCGCCAGATGCTAGGGTTTGACAAGCTTTCTCCAAGATTGACTGCATATATTTTCCTTGAGCCTCAATCCTTAACTGAAGGTGTCTTTGCACCTGCACGAGTATATATGTCAAGTGCTTAAAGGATTTGTTCTTAATTTGAAGATCCAAGATGTACAAATTTTAATTATTTACTTAATTACCTCGAGCTGTTCGTGAAGTCTTCTCTGCACCTCCATTTGCATCCTAATCGCATCAACCATGTGTGAGTTACTGTTAAATACAGCCACACACACACATTCCACAAGAAATTATCGGAACACCACACCCCAAAAAATAAAAAATGAAAAACAAAACTTAGGTGATTAATTCTTGTTATTATCGTTCGTCAAAACCATCTATCTATATTACATGTGCTTGCTTCTTAATTACTAGCTAGATGGGACATTTAAAAAAAAAAAAAGGTTTAAAAATTGTAGGTAGCAGCACATACTCATTCATGCTGCGACCGATCACGCCAGATGAAGATGCAGTGTTTCGTTGAAGATCTAAGCCTGAAGTTGGAATGCATAAAAAAAAATTTTAATTTTATAAAAAAAAATTGTTAATAGTTAATAGCTAAATTATTGGTAAAAGAAAGAAGGTCATTAAAAGAATAAATGGGGATAATTCATTAAAACCCTAGAAAGAAAGTAACCTCTCCTCTCTCCAGCTAGCTTACCGTCCTTTATGGAGTGATCATTGAATTCCTTGTGAGGTTGCTTGCCTAGCCTGAATTTCTAATTAAACCAATAGAGGAGAAATTAAAATAATAATCAAAAGAAGAAGAAAAAGAAAAAGAAGAAGCCGCTGATATCGAAAACACGACCAAGTGGTATTAATTAGATCAAAAGCAAATTCAAAAAAGATGTGCATGCAAGAAATATTAATTGTTCCATTCAAACCTGAAGATGGCTTTTTAGGTGGTAAAGCGTAAGCCCCTTCACACCCATAACTCTCATGATAGTTTTTGGTGTGGCCTCTGAAAATTCATTACCAATTAAACCAATACAGATTAACATTAACAAGCGAAAAAGATGATTGAAAGAGAGGAGAAGTATTGTAGTTGAAAAATTAATTAAAGAGAGTGATAAATTAAAAGATTTAGTTTGAAGTATTTACTATCTGGTCCTCCAAGCTGAGTGACAGCATCAACAAAGCGTTCATGGAGCTCGACGGTCCAACGGAGACGAGGCTTAGGGTCAGTGGTGAGGACAAGGCCAGAATCACCTTGAACACACAAGGGCCTATCATGATGGGAATTCATAGAAGAGGGCTTCTTGTGGTGTTGGAACATTATTCTCTTTCTCTCTCTAAGAGGGGACTTGGAGAATACAAAGAGATTCAAGAACAAATGCGATGCAAATAGAGGAGAATAGGGTGCGTTTTTTAAGACGAGCTAGCTAGCTAATGGCTTTGGTCAAGTTGAACGTATAAGGTACAAGCCAACCTTGCATAAAGGAAAATGTAACACTTACAATTTATTTTATATAATAATAATAATCAACAATTGAAATAAAGTGCACCTATTCTAATATGCAGCAGCCATTCCTTTGCCAAAAAGATTCTTTCTCTCTCTCTCTCTTCGATATACACACATATCATAATTCTAAGATGTAACGTACTCAACATACCGACATGTATCTCTGACAATTTACAGAAACGAAATATCTCTAATCACATTTTCATAGAGCAAACAATTTTTTTTGGGGGTGGGGGGAGATCAGGATCTCTGCATTGTAATAATATTAATGTACATATCTGTAATGTCTGAGAGTAATGTATCTTTTTCCATCACCTAAAGTAGAGTATATCTTTATAGTTTTGTTCTTCTACCATGTGAAACTTTTTAATAAGCATAAGATATGATGAGTGAGACCCATCAAGCAATGATGATGGACTATATGTTACACTTTACTCTTCTTTCCTTGAACCGTTCTCTTCAATATAAGCAGTTATAAAACATATAAATATAATCTAGCCATTATATATGTGCATCATTAGAGAATAGTACAATCACCTTTTTAGCTTATCATGAACTAATAACTCTCTCAGCTATGATGGTTAGAAGCACGAAGACTTTCTTTATGTCATTACCAAGAAAAAGGTTTCCTTGATACTTGACAGGATAGAAAAAAATTCATAATATTATGAAAAATGTATCTGATATTATGATTAAAGATTCTATTATTCTATTATTAGATATTAGATTCATGGCCATTCTCATGTTTGCTATACATATTAAATTGATAATAAATCTCTTTCTCGTTCTAGCATTTTGGTAAATTAATGAGGTCTTATGTGAGTTAGAGGTTTAGTAACCATATCCAAAACTTTCTGGGATGAATCCCATGGAATCAAGTATTCCCCATTGCCACATTATGTGATATACTTATGCATGCCTTTATTATCAACAAAGTATGGATAAGAAACCAACAAGCGTGTATATCAGCTGACATGGGGCTGTTTTAGTTTAACCAAGGTTCTCGGTTCGAGACTTGAGAATGCAGCTACGTTAAATACTTGTTGGGAGAACTTTGCCGCCCTAATAGTTCTACTCAGCTCGAATCTGGATTAGTCAAGACCTAATGTGGTCTTCGTATACGAGATAGTTTAATATACCAAAAAAAAAGTATGGATAAGAATTTGAAATTGAGCTTACAAGACAAATAATCAAAATCTTTTTGGATAATAGGTGTGAAATTAAGGCACTAGGCAACATGAGATGCAAGCAACTTTAGGGGTCTATGTGGTTCTTATTATGTGAATTTGTGAACATCAATGCATAAAGGGCAACGAATGTGGAGCTTTTGATAATATGAGCAAGGGGACCTCTCATTTTCTAAAGCTTCTTGGGACTCAACTTCTCATATCTTTTGTCGTTTTGAAGATTGTCTTCTCATCCAAACCAATATTAACGACAAATATCTATTAAATAAATGACTTGAATAGGTCAAACTCAACATATTGAGAATGGACCCACTCTTAGTAAAAAAAAGAAGTGAATGAAGATGAGTAAAGAACATTATAAAGCTCTCCACATCTCTCCTTTTTAAAGCTCATGCAAGATGTCAAATCTAGCGGGAGATGATAAAAAAAATTTAAAAAATAAAAAATTTGTGTGCTATTTACCAAAATCTAAATGGGAATAAATGCTTTCTTCTTTGACAATTAAAGGAGGATTCTTCTTTGTAACCATCTAATTCACGACTTATTCCATTCTTGGATCCGTTATTGGCTAGGATTATGATTTTTTGGCTATGTAGTTTAATTTTCTAAACAATTCACATAACATTGCCACTCATCAATCTAAATCAAGCCAATGCATATATGCATGGTATGTGAGAATAAAAGATTTACAATGGAAGATTGCTAATTTCCCCCTATTGTAATCTATATATATCATTGATCCCATTAACGTTTTTAGAACAACCAATAACTGTTTAATTTAGCATGAAAATTTTAAAGGAAAAGAAGCGTAAATATGTCATTGCTTGGTATTTTATCTTGGGAATATAAAGTATATATTTATACAAGGAAAAATATTTAAATATAACAAAAAAAGTATAAGAAAAATATCTTATTATCAATTTTTTATTTCCACTGAAACTTATATTTCTGATTTTTAGTACATAAAAATTTTTATTTTAATTTTCATTTGTATAATTTATTTAATTAATAATAAATATGAATAAAAGTGTATTTAAAAATAAGACCAATATTATAAAATTATAATGCCAAATGATTTATTAACTATTATGAAAACAGGAAGAAAATAAATAGTATATATTGATTTCAGTAGTGGGGGAAATTGATAATATCCAGATTTACAACATTGAAGTTCAATTTCTCATATCTATTGTAAGGCCAGCCCCAATAGCTTTCCTTTGTGAATAATATGAAATTGCCTTATGTTTGGGCAGTTGTCTGTCCATATGTAAAGAAAAGCAAAGGCATTAATTCATTTAAGATTTGGAGATTCCTCTTTAGACTACAATTGTCACACATAGCTGTCCGCTGCATAATATAATCAAGCAAAGTTAGAGTTTAACTTTTAGTTCTCGATATTACTTAACTAAAATCTATAATCCAGAGAACAAAAAGAAAAAAATAAATAAATAAATAAAGGGAAAGGGAAAGGGCAAAAAAAAAAAAAGTTGAGTTGGCTTAATGTTAAGGCCATGTTTGCTTGAATTTCAAGCATCTAGAGAATTATTCTTTAAAATGAATATATTCCTTTTGATGGGGAATTTGCGGGTCCCATCTTTATGTTCCATTTAGAATACTTTACAAAGCCTCTCTCTTTTCTATCTGGTTTCTCACTTTCCTAATGGGAATTGATTGTGTGCTGCGTTATCCATTTCCCGTACTTAATGGTCTGCAACGGAAATCCTCAAATCACATTACATGATCTCGGTGATTGATATTTTCTTGACCTTAAAGTAGAACCATAGAAATTGATTCATGCAATAAGATGCAAGTTAGCTTGCAGGTGAAGGCATTGAAGGGCAACTTTTGAGTGCATAGTATACAATTTGTGGTGAAAATTAAGTTACAATATTTTTGTGTGTATTCAATTGTTATGTTGCAGAAAGAATCTATTACCAAATGATGTGACTTTTCATACCTCTATTAAATTAACATAGATAGATATTTATATTATATTAATCTACATGATATGCTCAAAGTTTGTCGAAATATGTAGTAAGACTCGGACGATTCAGGAAATGAACACAAAAAACTCTTGCTCCTCAAATTTTCGGGTCATTCAGGGACATCGAATCTAATGTTTTATTTAGTATCAACCATAACAGCTCAAACAAGAACTGTGTGTTCTCACTCCTCGAAACATTCGGGGTTTGTTTGTACATATTAGAACAATCCATGGAGATTTGGATGTCCTATTCTTCTCTGGTAACATTTTAAAAGAGAAGGAATTGGTATTGGTTCTGGACTCTCTTTTTAACTGAAATGTGGGACTCCAATTTTGTTAAGGTTGGCTGGATAGTCCTGAATCATATCATGAAATGAGCTAGCGGCCCAGGCTCTTCCCTATCATATGATCTGATTTGCAATGAGTCTGGTTTCTTGAGTTCATCAAGTTACCATCATCGCAAAATATACGTACCAAACAGTTTATACTGTGTTGTCACAAACACAAGCGATTCCACCAACAAAACCTTTACAAATTGTTATGCAAAGAGAGTACTGAAGCAACACTGTTACAGAAAGATGGGGGGGTATAAATACCATGGAATCTTGATTCATATCTGATCAAGAGAAACATAACCCCGCGGAAATGTAATGATACCAAAAGAAGAAAAGTTCTTTCCCATTAGGTTTTGGGTGTTGACGGCAAAATCTTTATGACACCAGACATTCAAGTTCCATTTTGCAAACTTATTTATGTACATGGGGTATCAATAGCAAACCACCTATGGCTCACTACTAGACATTCAAGTTCCATTTTGCAAACTTATTTATGTACATGGGGTATCAATAGCAAACCAACTATGGCTCACTACTACCTCCACATCAAACGCTTGAGGCTCACACTATTCCAATCCGTCTTCAAAATACAGTTCAAAGGCAGTACTAAAGGCTCCTTCCTTCTGCATAAAATAAATCATTTAACTTTAAAAACAAATGTTGTCAAATAAAAGTCAACTAAGTGGAGCTACAAGATCCAAACCTTCTCCATAAGCCCGGTAACATACAGGTACAAAACTGGCCCATCATTTTCTGTTCATGTCTCCCAAGCACACATATTTTATCTGCATATAATGAAAGGATGCTTCAATACGATCACCACAGAAAAGTAAAACCCAAATTTCTTGACGATTCTTTCAGGTCCTTGGTGTTATGCAAAATAAAATAAATAGTACACAAAGAAAAAAAATCAAACAACTCATATAAATCATTCTAAAAAATGGTAGTTGTGGCTCCATTACAGTAGCAAGTCATTCAGATTTGTGGCATCAGTGATGAATAAATGTAATTCCTACAGATGAACCAAGTCAAATGCAATCCACTAACTCAATAAAATCCCCAGAAAATACGGGGAAAGTTGATTACGTCATTTTAACTTCCCTAAAATTTTTAAAAATTTATATAAAACGGTATTTTCATTTTACTTACTTCCAGGAATTCATCCATCCCATACTTTGAACCTTCCCGTCCAAGACCAGATTGTTTAACACCACCAAAAGGAGCCACCTACAATGAAACAAACAAGTAATAAGCAATCTGCAAGTTTCTTTTATTGTTTATGCATCGGTGAAACCAAATAAGGCCAACCTCTGTTGAAATTAATCCTTCATTAACACCAACGAGTCCATATTCTAGAGCTTCAGAGACACGCCATGTACGTTGAAGATTGTTTGTAAATATATAAGCAGCTAACCCTGAATATTACACATTGAAGAGGAAAATATGTTGCTAATCATTCAAAATGTGAATTCGTTAAGGTTACCAATCAACTGCGATTGCAGAATTAGGTAGGCAACACGTTATGCTTTCTTTAGTAAATTTGAGAAATCAGATTTGACAAAAGAACCTGCATTGGTATCATTGGCCATATGGATAGCTTCCTCCTCAGTTTTGAAGCATAGAAGTGGGGCCACAGGTCCGAATACTTCCTCTCTGAGGTAACAATATATGTCGTAAGACACAAACCAAATTGCTAGATCTAATCAAACTTTTGCAGACTGACATATTTACGTGATAACATCTATAAATGGAGAGAAGTGATTTAAATAACTCTAGCTATTCCAACTACTCTAAAGAAAAAAAAGGAAAGGATTCAATAATTATTATCTGCCCAATAAGAAATTCAAATACAAATTGGTTTCTTCTCTTGGAAATTCAGGAATGATCATAAAAGAAATTTCTAGATAGAAGAACAGGGAAAATTTTAGAGAGAGAGGTGTTTGTCTCTCAGTGATAGTTTGTTGTTTCTTAGTCCATTACGTTGGTTCTAGAATAAATATCAAACTAATTAACTATTATTCCCTCAGCATTTGCCAAGAACATTAGAAATACCCTAATCTGAGATTCATTGCAGTAAAGGATAATTACCCAAACAAATATTAATATTGATAATATCAACTTAATTGTAGCTTATCATGCAAGGCTTACCTCGAAACAAGCATCTCACTCTTGACATTGCTAAGGACTGTAGGCTCATAAAATGTCATTCCAAGGCTATGTCTTCTACCCCCAAGAAGGACTTTTGCTCCCTTCAAATAAAATTAAGGTCAATCAAATGTTTTACTGAAAGCACTACAGTAAAAATTTCCCATACCAATAAATAATAGTTCCTAGCTAGGCAGGAAGAGAAAATAGAACATAGCAATGCAATGCTAATTGAAACCGACATGTACAGCAATCCAGACTATTCATTGCTTTTGTTCTTGGTGAACAGTAACACAATACAGGATAAACCAATAAATATAACATATTGATACTGTCCAAGGTCCTTTCAGGAAAAAGGTGGGCCAACAGGTCATGTCTCTTCTTAATGATGTAAAATATGCAAGATCTTCCATGTAAATTGCCAGCAGGCCACATGTCCGACCTTTTTAGTTCATCATATGAACTACCAAAACAAACAGCAGTACTCCTAGATTATAACTTAAAGAGGAAAACGAAATACACAAAACAATCAACGTTACACAAAAAGAACATTACTCTGGACAATTTTCAAGATGGTACTACTTCAGAAGAAATAACAGTTCTTGGCACCAAAATAAACACTACTATATCCAATAAAATAGGAGAGGAAACAAACCTTGGAAACAGCATCTTCCACAAAAGTTTCAACCTGTCAAAGTTCCAGAGCAACCAAATGGAGCAGAAATCTATTTATCAAAGACTGGAAGCAGACACAGATACAGCAGTAGCTGGTAACTTAAAAATTCCAAGAGTATATCTGACCTTTTCCAATGCAGCTTTATTAATTAGTGGACCCTGTGTAGAAATCAAAAGTTAAACATATGATCCGATGAAGTTCAAAGTCATAATGAAAGGAAAAAAATAACAAGCTTACATAAAACTGCATAAAGAATTTCATATATCTACAAATTTAGTAATGCGAGTTAATCCAAGGCCAAACATATACTCATGGAAAAAGAAACATACAAATGGATTACTATTTCAAGCAAATTCATTGTAATAGGATCATTAATAAGTTGCACGCACATTTCATCAATGGATAAGTGGCATTATCCATATATCTGTACCAGATGTCAAAAAGTAGAATAACATCAAACAGATGAGAAGATCAATGATGCAACCACAACATTCATTTCAGTGAAAAAGTAAAGGATGAATACCTGGACTACACCTTCGCCAAAGCCATCCCCCACCTTCAGGTTCTTGACGGCTTTTGAAAAAGCATCTGCAAATTTCTCATAAATGCCTGCACAAAATGCCTGCGTAAATTTACACAAGAAAGCGACCAGATAATACATTTTAAAACCAATAACAAAAATATTTTCACATTGAGGAGAAAAATGAAACCGAGAACATAACTATATTATTAAGAAAAAAAATCGTTAATCCATAATCCATCTTTAACATATGTCCACATATACCTTCTTGAACAAGTACTCTGTTTGCACATACACAGGTCTGCCCACTGTTACGAAACTTTGCCGCAAGCTGCATAAATGAATTTGATTAGCATTACCATGGGGAGAACACTTCCCAATAATTAAGAATGCAAAAAAAAGTAAGGTTTCTGCCAACTAGGTTTAGGTATTTACAAAATAAGTAATAGTGAGCTCTGCTAAAATAGAATATTGGTTTATACTAAAGAAATACAGCTACTAACCACAAGATATGGAAACTAGTTAAATGGAATCTAAATTCTAGTAGCTAATCATTGTAGAATGATAGATCTGTAAACTCAAAATTATCAAAGTGAATGTATCAGTTTATTGTTCAAACCATTTGAAAAGACCTTGACCAGCACAAATGTAAATAATGTCATTCTATTTCTAAAACTGATGCCCGTAACATAGAAAAAAGTAAAATACATAACCCTGACTAGAGTACTAGACTTTTGAGCATAATATGTGTCCTCGTGGGGTATTTATCATTTAATTGCATACTTAGTGTTGCAGTACAACTCCTAAGGCAGAATAAAAAAAAAGTGACAAAGTTTATCATTTAAATGAATACTTTTGAAACAAAAATTGAGGGAACAAGAATATTAAATGTTGTCATTTTTTATCAGGGTCTGATTTAGTTGTCCTCCATTGACAAACGGATCTAGCATGAGAGCAAACTATTAAAATAAGTATGCTTAGAGAATCACTTTTCTTTTGCTTTGCATAAGAAACTTATAGACAATCCAACTCACCGCTCCATTGACTGCCACATTCAGGTCTGCATCATCAAAGACTATGCAGGGTGCATTGCCACCAAGCTCTAAAGATACCTAAAGGAGACAAGTTAAGAGCATCAAGCTAATATGGTGATATCTAAAGCCTCCTCGCTTAGGGTTACACATTACTGTCATACCCTACACACCTTTTTAACAGTCCCTGCAGCTCCCGCCATCAGTTTCTTTCCAACAGCCGTTGAGCCAGTAAATGTAATCTTCCTCACCTGAATAAGTTATTCAAAGCTACTCAAAGTTTCTACAATTTGTATATCTGACAATCACCCATGAGATTAACAAAAGGTCACTTAATAAAAAGTTTGGGAGATATCTTAAGAAAGTAAAACCTGTGGGCTCGTGAGCAAAGCATCACCAATATCAGGAGCATTCCCCATAACCACATTCACAACACCCTGAAAAAGTACAAAAATAAGAATAATCAAATTAATGACAAAACAGAAATTTCAATTAAAAATTACTACTTTTAGTCAAGTCAATAGTCCCCAACTCAAGAAGGTCCAGCTGAGAGTACTAATTCCCCTATACATCAATGCATTTCAGTGTACAGCAATGGTTTAGCTTACAAGAGCCAAATGAACAGCAAACTTCCAAAATTCTCTTTAAGAATTACCGGTGGGATTCCAGCCTGCAAGGCGAGCTCAGCTGCTGCTAAAGCACTGAGAGGTGTAAATTCAGAGGGTTTTAGAACCACTGTACAACCACAAGCAAGGGCCGGACCAACCTGTTAAAAATATCAATACAAACACTCAACTTATATGATAAAAGGCTGGCTGCTTTTAAAACAGTTATACATGTGTGTGCAAACTATTTAAAAAAAAAAAAATTCTGAGACAATAACTTAAAATTGCACAAGTGGAAACACCTTTCGGGTAATCATAGCCAAGGGAAAGTTCCACGGTGTAATTGCACCAGCAACACCTACAGGCTGCGCATAAAAACAATGAAAAGTAGATTATATAAGAAGATCACACAATGTCTAACAAAGAGTATGAAAAAGTTTAATATCAAGAATTGCCCATCTAAAAGCAAATACAAAAACATAAGAAATCAAATATCAGCTTTCCAGTTTCCAGATCCTCAAGCAAGATAAAGCAGATGAAAGATTGCAAAAACTATTTAAAAAGGAGACAAAAATAACATCTTCCAAAGAAGGAGAATTAATTCTTTAAAGGCGGTTTAAAACCTATATGGTTCAATTCAAGCTTATTGCCAATAATTACTTCAATAAATCCGAAAAAGTTGGATGTTGGAAGGATTTGTGTCACACGATGACTGACTTCCCTAACCGCTTATGATATCCTAGCACTTAGAAGGTTTAAAGTGCATGCTATTCCTCACATGATTTTTGAGGAAGATTGAGTCGACAAAAGTCAACCTGATGGAAAGCTGCGTCAACAGCCCTTGGATAGAGTATTTCTGTTATCATCTTGTGCTAATGGATTCTCAAATCATAGAATAGAGAAGCAGATTGTTTGATTAAAGGTGTGGTTGAATTGAAATTCCACATGACACTAATATTTTGAGTGGAAGTAAACAAAAATTTATCAAAAGAATTAATTCACTGATACGTGGTAATGATATAGGACTTGAAAACAAAAGGCCACCTGCTTTAGAACAAATATCCGGCGATCAGGCAGAGTTGCTGGAATTATATCACCATATACACGTTTCGCCTCCTCTGCATAGAACTCAATAAACTTGGCTCCATAGTCAACCTGTATGTTAAATCCAAAAATGTAAACATTGAAAATAATAAAAAATCAACAACAAAACAAAAATATGTGGGGTATACCGATTACTTAAATTCCTAAAGGCAAACTTTTAATGGTTTACCTCTCCGACAGCTTCTTTAAGAGGTTTCCCCTGCTCCAATGTTATTAGTTGGCCAAGCTCTTCTTTGTGAGCCATCAGTAGATCATACCTTAGAATAGATATAAAGAAAAATTATATCAAGGTCTATGTGAGAGAACAGAATCTCCCAGCACCAGAACCAATTGTATGCCATGTTATAATTAGGCACATAATTAAACTTCAACGGAAACTTTAATCAAAGCAAGTCAACAATGCTTTTGGTATGAATAATAAGCATCTTATTAAAAGGAAAAAAAAAAAGCTTTCAGGATAAATTGCCAAAAAATCATCAACGGAAAAGAGTCACCTTAAAAGCACAATAATAAGTTTTCCAAAGTCTTTGAGCAAAAATACATAAAGAAGCATTCAAATGTGAAATTCTGTGAAATTTTCTCTCTTCATGTTCTGGAAATTAACACACCCACACATATTACACAAAACTCTATAAATACTAAGCATGCTCTGGTCTGCACCCACTTTTTAAGATCATTCTAGATATTCTATCAAAGCAGATGGTCAAGGATATAGGTTATACCATTTCCGCAAACCCTTGCTTCTCTCAGCAGCAGTAAGCTTGCTCCAAGCTACACAGATAATAGGCCAAAATTAAGCAACACACTAATTACTAATCACATAAATATCCCAGATCCCAGATACTATAAACCAAAAATAAGCCCCCTAGCTAATTTGGTTATGAATATCCTTCAGCACCAAGGTTAGCAAATAAAGAGCTTAGCATTCTAAGCAAGACTAACAGCATCAAGTGGATTCAGAAAAAAATTGATTGGCGTTCCGTCAATGCTCCTAAATATTTGCTTCTAACGAGTGTTATCCAGTAACCTTCAGTAGTAGGTTCCAAGTTGCAATACCAATCCTCTCTAGAAGGAAAAAAGCACACTTCATTTTACAGATGACTTATCATTGAGAATGAATGGACATCTGCTTTATATTTTTCTTTAACAAAGAAGTATCATGCAATAGATATGAATCAAGAAAGACATTACTTCAGGAACCACCGAGGTACTACAGGTACAAAAATCAAATAGAGTCAAGTTGTAAATTTCAAAGTTCCAATGGCATTTTTTGGTAATATTAAAGCATTACAAGCATTGATGGTTTAGTTTGTCAAAAATAGGCTAAATGCTGCGAAAGAGTAAATCATATACGCACAGATGTTCAGTCACAAGTTCTTACAATTAAACGCATCAAAAGCCGAAGATATAGCATCTTTTGTTTCCTTTCCTCCCATACACGATACATTTGCTATCACTTCGCCAGTTGCTGGATTGTGGACCTGTCATAAAATGAAATACATTTAATTGACGTTATAAAAACACACACTATGGAACCAATATACTTGCATAATACGGCATCTAC
Organism: Citrus x clementina; assembly: GCF_000493195.1. Lineage (NCBI taxonomy): Eukaryota > Viridiplantae > Streptophyta > Magnoliopsida > Sapindales > Rutaceae > Citrus > Citrus x clementina. Next base: position 31,019,862 of record NW_006261964.1, on the reverse strand, counting down.
TAAGTCTTTTGTGTTTTCCAAAAAGTTCTGACATGGAGGACTCCAAGTAGTCAAAGATTCAACCCAATATAGTTGCAAATTAAGAAGAACATTGTAGAAGAAAATAAATTATTTTTCTCCAAACCTCCAGAGTCTTCCCATCATATGCATCAATCCATTTCCCTCCAATAAGACCCTGAGTCCGTAAAAGGCCAGAATCACGAAGCCGGTCAGTAACGCTCTTCATCCCCACACTCATCTGGCATACAATTCCCTTGTTTAGAAATTTCACAAACCTTTCCTTTCAGCTATACATTGAAAAAAATTTCCCAAAGTGCAGAATTGGAACACTAAAGAAACTGAAAAGCTAGCACCGTTAAACAACATATATTACATCTTAAATGACATTAAGAGAACAAAAGACCTTTGATTCAAAGAGACTGAAAAATTCATAACAACCCAAGACAGCTCTACGAAAGAAAAACATGTAATGTCATAGCTGCATTCAGTCAATCGATCATACACAACATCATCTCAATTATGAAAAAAAAAAACACGAAATCAAGCAGCTGAGTAAACACTATCCCAAAATGATCAGTTGATCACCCTCAGATTAACCAAATATTTCAATAAAACTGAGTTTTGAACATTCATATGGATAGAACAGTACCCAGAACGCATAACAAACTTTCTCAGATACAAAAAGAGTAGCAAGGCTGATCGGTTAGTATATAATTTTGAAAAAAAAAAAAAAAAGGCCAAGTCAAGTGCTTGCCTGGCGAGAGAAAGCAGGAGTGTAGCTCTGCATGCTTGGCAAATGTGATGCGAAAATCCTGCGAGAGCCCACAAATGCCACACGTGCCACTCCACTCAACGTCATCTTCGTCCTTTGTTTGGTGTACTACTCTTTTATTACTGTTTCGCGTGATGACAACTGAACTGAAATGAAAGATTCGATTTGGGATCTTTGATCCCAAAAGTTGCAGGATTTTTGTTTGTAAATACGACCCGCATTCAGCAAGTTCACTATTTTTTATCATCGATTCACTATCTACTGACGTGTGATATCGATAAGCGTTACGTCATTATTATTTACTGGGATTAAAAAATAAAAATGTATTATTATTATTACATATTTGAGCTTGTTTATGTCGAATTGGACCTTGGGCCCAGTGACGAAAGCACAAAGTTTGGGTTCGGATCCAAGTTGATTTGTCGATGAGTAGGCCTCAGGCCTAGTTGAAAAATGGAACGAAGGCCCCATGACTTTAGTCCCACGGTGGCTGAATGGGCCAGTTGGGTAAGAGATTTTGGATGATGAGGATAACATTATTATTGTTTATAATTAATTATGACAATATTATCATTGTAACAGTGGTGACGAGTGAATTTTTTTTTTTTTTAAACACGCGATATGAAAATGAAATGATTCTTTTAGTACAATTCTATTAAAATCTTCCTCGTAATATTCTTTATAAAATGAGAAAGTTTTAAATTAATACGAAACAAAACTTTTAGTAGAGAAGATATTTTTTTGTAGATTAAGGTTCTCTCATGATCTGATTTCTTTTTAAATAAAAATACACATAAATAATTAGTAGTTAATAAATAAAGAAAATAAAAAAGTTAAATAAAATTGATACACTATCACTTAAATACACATGCCACAAGATTATTAAAAGCTCATGAGAACTCAGATTAAGAGAGGATCTTTATTTATTTCTTGCGTGCAAATATTTATTTTCTCCCATACTAATAAAGATTTAATGGTATATTTAATTATGTTGTAATGAATTTTCTATAAATCAATTTAAAGGTGAAACCAATCTGCTGGAATAAAAATTATATTTGCTTGTTTGAGTTAAAAAAAAAAAGGGGGGGTAGGGGGGATTCCAAAAATGCAAGCACATCGCATTGAATTTTCAAATAATGTCACCCGACCCAACTTATCCTAATACATCAACAACCGGTTCAAAAAATGTGTCCTTTAAATTATTCAATGCATATTCCAAATCCAACAAAAATTAAAATATAAATAAAAAAAGGAGGGCTAGTAGTGTTATGTTATATATATTTTTAAATAAATAATTGGGATACTAATTCAATTTATTTAATTAAAAAAGAAAAGAAAGAGAAAAAACCAAGTCCAGGCGTGTTCTTTTTCGCTTATTGTTGTACATCTCTGACCAATTTTCTTTTTCTTTCTTCTAGACTCGTAGTTGTAGAGCTGGCTCAGGCTTTGGAGTGGAGATGCAGAAACTTCTGCTTCCTATCGTCTTCGTTTTCAAAGTCAAAACAAGAGCAAACCAAATCAAACCGGAGCATCATATTTAAATTGAAATTATATATATATATATATATATATATATAAAAAAAACTCATAAGCCAACTTTCTTGTATTTGTTGCCCCATCTCACTCCCACAACTCTTTCTTTGATTTTCCCCCAAAAAAATAAAAATAAAAAAAAGAAAGAAAGAAACGGAAACTTTGTTTTTGTAGTCAGTGTAATCTAATTCCGATCTCTATGATGAATTCCAATGCGGCGTCGTCCAGCACGGCCAATCCCGACGCTGCTGGATCCCCTGATCCTCCGGCTCCCAGGCGAAGCTCTAAGCGACCCAAGTGTATATTTTCTCTTCCAGCTGCTTCTTCTTCTTTTTTCTGGGTTTTATTTTTGGCGGTTTTTAGAGTAGTTTACGAGTACCCAGTTATGATTTTGAGCTTATTGTTTGTTGGGGTTGACTTATTTCCTCTTCTCAGATTTGTGATTTTATGCCTTGACTTATTTTATTTGGCCTTGTTATTGAGTTCTTTGCTTGATCCCTTTAGTTGAAGTCGGTACCTTGCATCTGGTACTTGATTTGGAAAAATTTTATTGCTTAAATCATGGGTTTATTAGATACACTTGCTTATGACATAAATCTGCAATCATGTTAATCTCAGACTTATAAGAAGAATCAAGGACAAGCCAAAGGGTTGTTCTGTCCCGGGGTTTTGGAGAATCAAGGATTTTTTGAACATCTAATTAGAAGTTTTTCCGTTGTTTTTCTTGTTTTGTCCTCCGAATATTTTCCTCATGATACCAGTCAACTAAAATTATTACTTTATGATTCTTTTTTTCCCTTTCAGATTCCAAGTTTACTCAACAGGAGCTTCCGGCTTGCAAGCCGATTCTTACTCCGAAATGGGTGAGTTTTACTGTCTGTTGTTATGCTTCTAATTTTACATACATATTTGGTAAGCTAGCTCCCTGCGTGGGAAAAGTTTTAATTGAAGAAGCTCTTTCCTTCCTGCAGGTGATTCTAACATTTTTGGTCGTTGGCATTGCGTTCGTCCCGATTGGAATTACTTCCCTCCTTGCTTCCCGAGATGTATGTTTAGTACTAGGGTACAATTTTGTGATTATATTTTCAGTTTCAAAATGAGCTGATTATGGACTCTCTTTCTCTGTACCAGGTTGTTGAAATTGTTGATCGATACGAGACTGATTGCATACCAGTAGCTAATAGGACTGACAAGGTGGCATTTATTCAGAGTACTGCAAGTAAAACATGCACCAGACAAATTACTGTAAGTTCCATATGCATAACTGTATTTATCAGAAAGAGGCTAAACTTAACGCCTGAGATGAAATGGATAAAGTTATATTCTGTGTGATTTCTTCCTTTTAGGTGACAAAGCATATGAAGCGGCCTGTCTATGTGTACTATCAACTCGATAATTTCTACCAGAATCATCGCAGGTATATATATCACCTTCCATTCCCATGTTTTCTGCTTAAATGTAATAACTTGGTGAAACTATATTTGGAAATTCTCAAATGTGGGTGATACGTTGGATATTTCAATCTACATTTTTTGTTTATTGTGAGTAATGACCATTATTTTTAAGCACCATAAGCGGCTGCCATTCACTGTTGCTTCGATCGCCAGCTCCCCTGTCATCAGGTCACCAATTTCCTTGATCTTCTGGCACTGGGCAGGCATCAACTTCCCTACATAGTCCAGTGTATGGAAAAAAAATGTAGGCCTGGGATGATGGCTATCATATTGAAAGATAGCGAAAAAAACACTATTATGGTTCTCTGAAATAATTGACATTGGCACATAGTACAATAGTTGTAATCTCTTAACTCTTTTTCCAATAACTATTTTTAACTTCATCAATTGTTTTCTTCAGTAAGTGGAAACATGGTTTGAATACAAATAAATATTCATGTACTGATTGTTCAGCATGGCTTTTTGTTCAGATATGTTAAGAGCCGAAATGATGAGCAGTTGAAAAAACGGAGTAAAACAAGTGAAACATCTCAGTGTGAGCCCGAAGATACCACCCCAGATGGAAAGCCCATTGTCCCTTGTGGCCTTATTGCTTGGAGTTTGTTTAACGATACATACACTTTTTCCCGCAACAAGAGACAGTTGACAGTGAACAAGAACGGTATCGCATGGAAGAGTGATAGGGATCACAAGTTTGGCAAAGAAGTTTTTCCTAGTAACTTCCAAAATGGGACTCTGATAGGTGGTGCACATCTTAATGAATCCATACCAGTAAGTCTTTTACCGCTTCATATCTGATAAAATGTAGGTATACATTTGAGAACTCATGATAATTAACAGTTCTGGATTCGTTTAAATTGGGTGTTTTAATGATCTTGAAAAATTAGATGCAAACTTTAGGAGGACTTTTATCAGGGCCTAAAAATCCCAGATTTATTTTTTAAAATTTTTTTATATTTATTTAACAAAATTTATAGTTTTTAAATTTTCTATTATTAAGATTGGGCTTCAAAAGTTGGACCTAAAGGTTTAAAGTTTCAAATATGTGTAAAAGGTGGGCTAAATAAATATAATTTATTTAAAATAACATATTTTTGCTTTTTTTCCTGTAAAATCGGGGCTTATCAAGTCATTAGCTACCCTTTGTGGAAGCTCCAATTAAGCCATTAGCTATTGCTTAAATGGTTCTTTTTGAGTCACTTTTGGAAGGTGTTTTATGGTATTGAGACAGGTGCCTAACATGGTTGAGTATGTTTTGCTGTAACAGTTGAGTAAGCAAGAGGACCTTATAGTTTGGATGCGGACAGCAGCTTTGCCCACTTTTAGGAAGTTGTATGGGAAAATAGAGGTGGATCTCGAAGAGAATGATATTATAGATGTGATATTGGAAAACAACTACAACACGTACAGTTTTAGTGGCAAGAAGAAGCTTGTTCTTTCAACCACTAGCTGGCTTGGTGGAAAGAACGACTTCCTTGGCATTGCTTATCTCACCGTTGGAGGCTTGTGCTTCTTTTTGGCCCTGTCATTCACTATAGTATATCTGGTAAAGCCAAGGTAAATTCCTATCCCGCCTTTACTGTATTTTATAGAAAGGGGAAAAAAGGTTACTGCAAACCGTAAGTAACACATCTCCTTGAATATCGGAACTAATTTCTTGCTCTACTTTTTCAGGCGACTTGGAGATCCTTCCTACCTGTCATGGAACAGAAATCCAGGAGGGCACTAAGCAAATTTCTGGAACCTGAGTAGATGGATTGGCTATCTCAAAAGTGGTTGATGTAATTTTGTGTACCGGTATTTAATGACAAAATATCTCCTCTGTTTAAAAAAGTATTCTGGTTGTTTTATTGAATTTTTGGACAATAGGATGTTGTTCCTGGTGAATCTTATGTATAATTTGTGAATTAGCTCAATACAATGACTAGTTTTCATCAACTGATTTCTCTCTGTTCATCAAGATAGAGAATACAAAATTGGCTTCTTGCATTCAAATGTTCGGAGGCATTTATAGCACTCTAAGTAAGATATTGGACAGATATGTGCCTTCAGGGTAGGATGGGTCGACAGGATGATCACAAGCTGCCCCAGCTTGTCGGACCACTGTGATCTTTTTCTGTGCCATTGATGCAGCGCCCTGATCAACAAAAAATGAGATTGAATGAGAATTATTTGAAAACTTTACAAGCGAGATTGTCCACTGTTAGTTGAATCTTGGAAATTTAGAAATTTTGCAATAACCGTCTAATAATTGCGTTATGCATCCATCTCCAGCAACAGCTATTTGAAAAATCAGGAAGAATTTCGCATGCTGATAGGTAACTTATCATGAATTACAGAACACAGAGAACTACTTGCCTGAAGAATGCGCAAGAACATTCCACTTTGGGTCATAGCTCCTGAACATGAACAGGTCATTAGAAAACCACCTCTCTTCGTAAGTTGCATCGCTAATGAATTTAAGTTTCTGTACATGCCGGATGCACTTTGTAGATCCTGGGATCAAGAGCAGCAGTAAGCAATGGCAGCATCCACAATAAATTGGGAGAAGAAACTCGTACAAATTAGGGGGAAGAGAAATCCTTTGAATTCGCTCCCAAGGTTACTTAAACTGGAATATTTCAAACAAAATTCATATGCATTCAACAAAATTTGAATAACTTTTACTTATAAGGCAAAATACAAATTATTTCACAAGTTATGATTGTTATATAAGTACTAGATGCATCTTATCTAAAGGAAATGGTTGCTAGAGTAAATGCAAAGCAAGCTCCGAGCCCACCACATATTTATGAGAATCTTTTCTTTAATAGTAGATTCTATAATTCAACTTTCAAGCTTACACCTAAAGAGAGACATCACTCTCATTGTGAGCCTGGAGCTGTCAAGATCACTGAGCATGAACTACAGGTCGGTCCAGGATGAGAATCTAACATTCAACCAAATCAACCAACCAACGGGATGCTTCTGTTGGGGCTTTTTGGGAAGTCTCTCAAATTTCATCCTAGATTGTGTTGAATATTACAGAATTACCAGACCTTTCTTCTAGGCGCCAGCTTTGGAGGATCCAAAATAACTATATCCCATGATTCGTTTCTTGCAAGAGCGTGCCTCATATATTCAGTTGCATCTTCTCTCAAAAATGTTATTCTTTCAGGATCCACGTTGTTCAAAACAATATTTTCTCTAGCAAGCTCCACAGCAGGCAGTGATGTATCAACGCCTAAGAGAATATAAGAGATGATGGAACAGTCAATGTTTTTTCAAGGTAGGTGCAATCTTACAATGTCTACTATTATGGTGTGCAGATAATCCAAACTACATAAATTTAAATGTTACTAACAAGGTGAATGAACTTGGGAAAGCTAGGAAAACAAAGTCCCCGATAATATATTAGGGTGACAGTCTTGGAGAAAATGGCTTTTCTTAGATATCAATTTTTGATAAGGGCAAAAATAAGTGGGGAAAATATACCAGTTACATTTACAGCACCTCCTCTTATAGCACTTAGAGAAAAACCACCACTGTAGCAGCAAATATCAAGAACCTTCTGTCCGCTTGATATTGTTGAAATGAACTGACGGTTTTCACGCTGATCAGCATAAAATCCAGTTTTCTGGCCTTCCATTGAAATTGCATAAGATATCCCATTTTCTAAAACCTGGGACATGGATTACAAGATGGAATAAATTACCCATGCTTAACAGATCTAATAACATTGTAGAATCAGCCTGCGATTTAAATTTGAGTGGTGGTAGCAAAAAATCAAGATTACAAGAACAAGTAAGCCTGTCAGTATCTCAGCAATTCCTGTAGAAATGGTGCAATTTTCATGAATTTTCATTCGACCAATCCTCAATATGTACCATATTTTCTTTTGAGAAAAAAGTTAACCCTTGATACCAATCATTGAAGGAAATTCTTCAACTATAATGTACCTAGGAGGTTAAAACATCATAACACATAGGGTAGAATGGCATTACTAAAAGAGAATCAGATTTTAGACATTACACAGAAACAGTTGGAGCAGGCGTTGATTTATTACAGAAAATTTCATGAATTCACATGTATTATGCAGAAAGAATAAATATGATAAACACCTGCTAATTTGCATAGTGGTAAAACTTTGTTTACACTATTTTTCTGCAGATCCTGACAATTTCACAAGCTTGCACTAGTAACCCAATGTTAATATACAATGTTCGAATGGATTTCCTACCTTTGTTCTTTCAGGGTATGTAGATGGATCCGTTTCTTTCAAATCTGACAAATCCAACCCTTCTTCTTTCAAAATTTCAACCGATGGTCTCCATTTTATATGTTTGATATCACAAACTTTACGAATGTTAGCCTCTATCTCTGGTTTGTGCTTCTCAACCCAAGCAGCAGATGATGCAATTACAGCGGACTCTCCAAAGACATCAACTATTAATCCTGATAATCTATGGGAAGAAACAAGTGAATCAACTGGTAAGGAAAAAGGAGATTGTATCCAGGATGGAGTCTGAATGGATAAATACATGCATAAGTATGGATCCAGAATGTAAATCATACTACTGGTAGACATAAAATAAAGAAATGTTGCTTTCTGATCCTAATTAAGCACCATGAGTTTCCATTTAATGAAGAAGTGCACCACAATATTAGATGATGATTGTGATCCTAGGATTGCAGCCAACTTCAAGTATGTTTGTAGAGCAGAGGCACAAAAGCAGAATGATGAATCATGAATGAACAGATGAAATAACAAATGATAGAAGCTGAATAAGGTAGCTGCTTACATTATCTACCAACGGAGGATGCTATATTCAAGATACACTGACTAATTGAAATATTGATTAAACGGTCAATTTCACTGACCTGTCTCCTTCACTATTAACAAGACGGTATGCATTTGTATTGGCAGATGGAAGCCCCAACCTCCACCGTAATTCTATAGCTGCATCAATTCTCATTTCAAGCAATCTCTCCATGTTCAATGCACAAGAAGGATCCCTGCGCCACATTGATCAATAACTTAACAGCTTCAAAGAGCAAGTGAAACAAAAAACAAGGAACCCTTTAATTGAATGCAGACCTAGGGACTTCCTCATCTAGTTGCATAAGCCGAACACAGAACATAGAAACTGAATTGTACAAGCCCCACGCAATTGGTTTTTCCGTCCCATCAGTTACTAGTACAACATCTCCAGTCCTAGGTGGTGGCCTACCGATTATTCTATCAACCGCTCCACTATACACCATCGGACTTCCATTCTTGAATAGTTGGGTCTTCCCTTTTTTAAGCACAACCTTAGCAACACCTAGTGCAAACCAATCAGGAAAAAATTCACAAATGCAAGTCAGAATTCACACATAATTAGTAAAAGAAGTCTCCCATATGACAGCTTGCAGAAACTAAATAATTCAAGTAAGCTACAAATGGGAAAGAATGAAATTAAAATTGCTAAGAAATTCATAAGTCAGTTCAAACAATCTGAAAAACTTCAAAATTTCTTCAATAATTTTCCTTCTATTTTACGATTTTCATTAATACATAACTCATTTCTTTCCAATGTCATAGAAGATACCTATTAACAGAAAAGTAGAGGTATTCAATAACATACCAAATAAATGCATTTTCATAATTGTTTCATAAAAAAAGAAAAGGAAAGAACCCATTTCCCATCAAAACTGAAGAAAAAAAGAAAAAAGACACAGTTTATGAATGAGAAAACGCATGCATCCATGCATACATACATACATACATACATGTAAAAAGAGATGGAAAGAGAGATACCATGTGATACCTTTGGGTTGAGAAGAAGCAATCTGTTGAAGATTCGAAGTGGCTGGCAATGAAGACAAAGATAAGGACTTTACCAGCCGAGCTGGAAACTGAACGTGCACTTGCTGCATGTTCTTCCTTGTTACTTCCAAATTCCAATTAGCAGCAGCATTGCACTTCTTCAGTCATTGATGAAGACGATATGCTTGCTTTTGGGCCGTGGGCCGGGTAGACCGCTCCCCAAGTGAGCGATGCTTTCCACATCCAATTAAAAAGCCCCATTGTTTGTAACCATAATTCCACTGCAAGAGTCAATTTATTATAGATAGACTGTAAGATTCAACAAAAACTCTGGTGTAGTGTAATCTTTTTGTCCTTTTTTGTAATTTCATCCAGGAATGAATGTACGGAGTGAAGTCTAATGAGAGTTGTAGAATGAGTTAGAAGCTCAACCCTTACAAAATATCTAATGGATTGCATATCGGCCCGGTGGGTCAATAATTTGGGCCCAACACCAATTATTAAATTTCTTTGTTATTCTTTAAAAAAAAAATTCATTGTAAAAATCAATAATTCACATTTTCATTCAACTAATCATGTTGTAATACATCAATTTGCATAAGAGTTTGTGATTATATCATTGAACTCGTAAATATAATAAGATTTTATATCAATTCATATCCATTAAGAAAATAATAATAATAATATAACTTTATGAATTACGACCTTGTTTTCACTCATTTGCATTCAACAATTTTATTGTATTTTATCTAAATTACCAACATATTACTATATTAGTTTATCACAGAAATCCAAAATCAATTTATTTTGTAAAAAGAATTAACAAATTAACACCAATACAAATAAAATTTGGCAGTTTAAATAATGATTTCTAATCAATTTTTTTCCCATCAATTTAGGGATTCATTTATTTCTTTCAGTAAATCAGTATTCTTATTATTTTCTCTGGGTAGCTATCAAGTATATATGCCATTTAAAATTTTCATAAATTCGGTAGAATTTCAAAATATTTCCTAGCAAAATGTCTATACTTGCCTTATACGTAAAATGGATTTGAAGCAATCTGTTAAGATTTTACTGTAAAAGGAAAAAAAAATGTAACAAATCTTGTACTAGGAACTACCAATAATTTAAGTTAAATAACCTAACGTACATTCCTAAAACCTTATTAACGCCTTAATATTTGATATATGTATGAATATGGAAACTTAAAAAAAAAAAGCAATATCTCAATTGATGGGGATAGTATATATAACTTTCCCAATTCAAAATAAAGATCTTATTATTTATTACTTGAATAAACAAATCAAGTTTACTCTATAAATATTATCAAACCCTAATCCCTTTTATTTACTCGATTTTATTCTTCATCGTCATATATGTGCCCTACAGTCCTCATTTTTTAGTTTGCAAAACAGGTTTCATTTCAATGGATTCCTCCGGATACATGGTTTATTTTTCTTATTCTCTCACTACTCACATTTAATTATTCTGCTTTTTACAACATTTCTGATTTGATTCTTAACTTTTTATAGTTTTTTTTTTTATATGCGCTTTAATTGTACAGACTTGTGCTCTCAGAGTTGATACCCAAACTAGTGGATGGCACAAGTCCCTCATCAAAGTATTGGCTAGAATCGATGGTACTTTGGCTTTCATATACAAATTATTTTTCTCTTTTCTTTTTTTATTATTATGTAGTTTACTCTATTTTTGCATGAAGACACTCATTATTTTCATGAATATTTAATTACTTTTTTAGGAGTCACTTATAGCATAGATGCACAGCAAGGCATTGCTTACATTTCGGGCAAAGTAGAACCAGGAACACTTTTGAAGTTGCTGGCAAAAGCAGGGAAGCATGCTGAACTTTGCTGGGTTGATTCTGGAAACCACAATGCCAAAAACCCTAATAATATAATTATGAATAACGAAGTGCCTTCGAATGGTTACGGCCACGGGCATTACAACGATCATCATCATCAAGGATATAATTATCCTTACAGCCAATATGGCTATTATTTTGCCAATGACCCTCCACAAAGAAGTTGGCATCCATACCCGCAGCCCGAGCTTTATCCGGCTGCTGGCGCCCCGTTCTACGAGCCATCGCCTAGGTACTTTCCCCAGCCACCGGCACCACTGCAAGGCTTCAACGTCGGTGATGCCCAATGGTGCAGCATCATGTGAAGTGTGTGTGTGTGTGTGTATAGTTGATTAGGGCTTATGCTTTACCCTGCGCCACATGTTATATTGAGTTTAACGTGACTTGGATTGTGAATTTTGTATTTTCAGGTTTTTATAATTTGTTCTCCAGAATTGCTTTAAGGGGAAAGTTAAGTTCTAGGTCTTTTTTATTGTATTGTCTCACTTCTCCGATTATTTAAGGAGAAGTTGGGGTTTTAAAGGTGTTAAGCACTCGTTATTACATTACAATATAAGAATAAATATTTACATTTTCTCTCTCTTTTTATTCTCTATTTAGCATTTAAATAGTCATTTCCTGATTAATCATACAATCTCTTTTAACTTTTAGATGACGGAATTAATTTTGATTGGCTTGATATTATTTAATTAACGATTGAGCTAGACTGAACTTGTTTCAATTCCAAGATCTCAGATCGAATCGATATATCAATGTTGATTCGAATTTCTTATTGAATTGCTCATTCAATGAGCATTCTCAATATTATGCCTTGAAGAGGCCTCGAACCTCCACGCTCTTGAGCACAAGATTTTGAGTCTCGCGTGTCTGAGTAGTCAAAAGTAAAATCTTGCGCTATGAATGCATAAGTAGGTAAAAAGTACATGTGTTGAGCTACCAAGGAAGTAATAACCCCTACAGAGGCTAGAGCAAGGCCTAATTGAAAATGAAGCGAATTATTGATTGTGTCATAAAGACCCTTATGCCTGCGCCCCAAGCGTCCTCCAGGAGGAATATGTGGTTCTAAAAGATCTTTTATACAGTTTCCAATCCCGAAAGAAATACATGGTTGAGAAAAAGATGACTTTTTCCGGATGAAATGAAAATTGAATTCATGTGACAGTAGAAATGTTTCCCATTACTTAACAAATCATCCGCGAGTACATAAACTACTTGAATAGAAGTTATGGACCCCTCTTTAGTAGAAATAATTCTTTCTTGTAAAGAACCTCCATTTCTAATAAGATTCTGACCATAAGTATTCTGTAATGTGCTTTTTTTTTTTTTTTCAGGTAATTGGGTTGTGTTGCACCGTATAATAAGGCTCCATTTTTTCTTTTTGTGTTGATAATTGTTAAAAAAAAAATTAAAATGATAATAATTAACTTTTATACTTTGCAATTAATTTATTTCTTTAATCAATTCATATATATAGTAAATTACCTTAAGTTGCATGAAATTTTCTAAAATTAGACAAGTCTCTCTATACGGCATAACACTTGGTATTTGACACAACCTAACAAGCAATTCGAGTAATTGATTTGGTTTTTTTGTAATTGAATTGGTTGAGCTCGATAAGAAGATAATCCGTAAATCCTATTTCGATGAAGAGGCGATCATATTCCTGTCATTGATGAGCCCATTGAATTTGGGCCTGTAACTCAACTTGGGGTAAACAGGAGTTAGGACACTGGGCTAACCCCCAATAAAGGTTTGAACTTGACCCGACTCGTTTTCAAAACAATGCTTCCTTTTCCAGTTTTCCATTGGCAGTTCAGAATCTTCAGATAAACCTCTCAAAACCCCCCCAATGCTTAAAATTTCGTTTTCCTCTTTGAACTCCTCAAATTCTCACGTGTTGTAACAGAAAAAACAAAACAAAACAAAAATGGACCTTGCAATCCCATACAAACCGAACCCACTGCTTTCCTCATCAAAGCCACTTGTGAAAACAACTTTTTTGCAAATACCCACAAAGCACAGACCCAGAATTTCCCGCCAAAAACCTGTTTTTAGAGTCTACTCCTCCGCAAATTCCAATGTCCCAGGTGGGTTTTCTTGGCAGAGGTTAGCCCGGTCGGTTCTTGTTGGGTCGGAGCGGTTCTCGTCCAAACTGGGTGAGTCGGTGAAGAAGGAAACTGGGTTTGACTTGAATGAGGCTATTATGAAGGTGGATGAGTTAGTGGACCGAGTTAAGGATGGAGTGAAGAAGGGTGACGATGAGTTGACTCGGTTTAGGACTGAGTTGTTGCCCCAGTTTGTGGAATGGAATCGGTGGGAACGTTGGCAGGTAATGCTGCTGTCGACTTATCTTGAATCCCTTTCGACTTATCTTGAGCCCCTTTTGTTTAAATTTTCTATTGGTTGCTAAGAAAGTGTGGGTTTTTTTTTTTTAAACTGTAACTTTTACGGAAGGTACGGAACTTGGAAAATAAAAATAATTATTTTGGCGATTCTGTTTGAAACTTATATGGTAAGAGTGAAATTTTTATAGTTATTTACAATTTGCAGGATTTTGAAAATTGGGAGCCTAAACGTGTTGGTGCCTTGGTTCTGTATGTTTTTGTTGTGATTGTTTCTTGTCAAAGAATGTATGTAGCAATTCGAGCTCCGTACATTAATCGTCAAAAGAAAGAGCTAACAGAGGCTTACATGGAGGCATTGATTCCAGAGCCAACCCCTAGTAATATCAGAAAGTAAGTGCATTTCTCATTTTACGTGGTCCCGTATTCTTAAGTAGCTTCAACGAAGAGAAACTCTTTGCGGTTAGCATCACTACAGTTGCATATGATTGGGACGATGAATGAGTCATGGGAATGCATGTAGTTTGGGACTTCTGATTTAGGTCCTTAGAATAAGTTCTGCTTCATGCTTGCAGGTTTAAGAAGGGTCTCTGGAGGAAGACAACACCTAAAGGACTGAAATTGAAGAAGTTTATTGAGAGACCTGATGGAACCCTTGTTCATGATAGTTCGTATGTTGGAGAAGATGCATGGGTTGATGATCCTGAGCCTCCATCCGAAAATGTGAAGCAGGTTATTGAGAGCAATTCAAGATTAACTGCAGAAGATAAGGAAAAACTGAAAGAAGACTTGGGCATTTCAGGTTACTATTTGTGTACAAGCTTGTAAATAAAATTGATGCACTCACGCTTTCTTACTTATAGATATTTCTGGACTTATAATATTTTTTATCCTTCATTCAATTTATTTCTGATTTCAATTTGACCACTGGAAAAAGAATCTTCTTGCTGACTTTGAAGCTTAATGCTTGCATAGCTGGTCAGGTTCAGGCAAATACAGGAACTTGGCGTGAAAGACTTCACACATGGAAGGAGATTATTGAAAAAGAAAAGTTATCTGAGGAAGTAGATTCTTTAAATGCCAAATTTGTAGTTGATTTTGACATGAAAGAAGTTGAAAAAAGTCTGCGCAAGGATATGGTGGAGAAGGTTACGGAAACACAGGGAACTAGGGCTCTTTGGATAGCTAAAAGATGGTGGCGATATCGTCCTAAACTTCCTTACACTTATTTTCTTGAGAAACTAGATAGCTCTGAGGTAAAACGTTGTTGTATTGCTCTCTCCTTGTGTCGAACATTATAAATTTCTTGGTGCCCTGCGTTGAATGAATCTCAGGTTTCATTTATCTGTTTTTGATCTTTAAATAACAAAATGTGAACTCTTTAAGTACTCTTAAAAGTTCATATGGTGAATTATGTAGTATTTATGAATAATCTTCCTTCTATTTTTCTGTTCTTAGTGAATCCAACAAGTTTCAAAGCACACACATATATTCCAATTCTTTCTTAATACTTTATGTTTGTTAAACATCCTAAAGAGTTAGATAGCCTTTTCTGATTATGTGGATTCCTTCAACAGGTTGCTGCTGTTGTGTTTACAGAGGACTTAAAAAGATTGTATGTGACAATGAAAGAAGGTTTTCCATTAGAATATGTTGTACGTTCTGCATCTCATTGTTCCTAGAGCTTTCATATATATCCTTCTGTTAAATTTTCTTGATTTTATTCTTATTTTGTAGGTTGATATCCCCCTTGATCCTTACTTATTTGAGACTATCGCTAGTTCGGGAGCTGAAGTGGACCTCCTTCAAAAACGGCAGATCCATTACTTTCTAAAAGTTCTGATTGCATTGTTGCCTGGGATACTTATTCTGTCGCTAATAAGAGAGACTGTGATGCTTCTTCACATCACCTCTAGTCGTCTTCTTTACAAAAAGTATAATCAGCTTTTTGATATGGCTTATGCAGAAAATTTTATTCTGGTAAGACTCATTTCTGCAACTTGTCTTCCTAGTTATTGACATTCTCAAGTTCTCAAAACATGATGTTCTTGTTCAGCCAGTTGGATATGTAAGTGATACAAAATCCATGTATAAAGAAGTGGTACTAGGGGGTGATGTTTGGGATCTTCTTGATGAGCTGATGATTTATATGGGAAACCCCATGCAGTATTATGAAAGAGGCGTTCAATTTGTTCGGGTAATATTTTCTACTTCCATTAAAGATTAAGGCAGCTCTCTTGGGGTTCAAATGTTTGAAGAGATTTAATATATGAAATATAATTAATATATTTCTTTTTTTTTTTAAACATGACAGGGAGTTCTTCTCTCTGGACCTCCTGGAACAGGAAAAACACTTTTTGCACGGACACTTGCAAAAGAAAGTGGGCTGCCATTTGTTTTTGCTTCTGGTGCAGAGTTCACAGATAGTGAAAAAAGTGGTGCAGCGAGGATAAATGAGATGTTTTCCATTGCAAGGAGAAACGTATGAATTCATCTCTATTTATTTTTCTAAAGTAAAATCACTTATGAGTTAAGGGCAAGGATAAACGAGATGTTTTCCATTGCAAGGAGAAATGTTTGAATTCTCCTCTATTCATTTTTCTAAAGTAAAATCACTTATGAGGTACACTAGATGTTCATGCTTGTTGCAAATCTGCAGTCATAGTGTTGTAGTGCTCTTCTACTTGCCTTCATAGATTAGATGGTTATATTGCGTATTCTGTTCACAGTGCAAGATAGATCAAACTAGTTTTACTTTAATCAAATTGGTTTTGAGTGTATTGTGAATGCATTAATGCAAGTTTACAATTACTAAGCAGACTGAATCATAGTGTGTATGTATCTTATACAGGCACCTGCTTTTGTATTTGTGGATGAAATTGATGCTATTGCTGGAAGGCATGCCAGAAAGGATCCACGAAGAAGGGCAACATTTGAGGCTCTAATTGCACAACTTGACGGGGAGTAAGTGTATTGCTGTAAACTGATGTGAATGCAAGAAAATTTACTAGCTTGATAGACATTGCTAGAATGCTTTTTGTTACCGTTATAAATGCATGTACGTCAATCCTTAGTTAATGATGCTTACCTCAGTGGTTGCTTGTTTTCTGGAAATCTATGATATTTTTGTTTTCCTGTTAATTCTTCATGTTATAAGAAGTGACTTTCCAGGCCTTTGTGTTAATGTGATTGGGATTTTGTGTTCTACTATTTGATAATTTTGATTATTCTTACCATCCCATGTAGCAAGGAAAGAACTGGTGTTGATCGGTTTTCACTTAGACAAGCTGTCATATTCATCTGCGCTACCAATAGGCCAGATGAATTGGACCTTGAGTTTGTCCGCCCTGGACGTATTGACCGCCGTTTATACATTGGTTTGCCTGATGCAAAGCAACGAGTGCAAATATTTGATGTGCACAGTGCAGGAAAGCAACTTGCAGAAGATGTAAACTTTGAAGAGGTATGTGGTTTTACTTGCGTATATATTACATAAATTAGTGGCTGAGTTATTCAAGTTAGTGGCATTATCATCATCTTCATTGTTACCACTGTTGCAATATATTCATTTCAGTCCCTTGCAGGTGGTTTTTAAACTTTTTACTCTTAATTGTATTTCTAAAATTAGGCTAATTGTTAACTTCATTCTTCACTCTACAGCTTGTCTTCCGTACAGTTGGTTTTTCTGGGGCAGATATTAGAAATCTTGTGAATGAATCAGGAATAATGTCGGTAAGTTGAAAATCATATTCTTGTCCTAACAATTAATCCTTTGTGCTTTATTTGACATAACATTTGTAATTTTAGTCAAATCTTTCGGTAAGTTCTATGGTCTTCATTACTATTTGCTTGATTTGGTAAAATTTTCTGAGAAATTCTCCCTGTCAACTAATTCCTTTACTAATTATATGCATGAGATGCTACTATCTCAATAATGCCTCTGTGTATGTGTACACATCTTTGTATCCATATGTACTTGATCTGCGTATTGCTTACAGTTCGATTGTGTTTCATGACCTCAACTTTATATCACTGTTATTGGGAGCTTTTAGCTCCTTAACAGATTTTGTTGCAGATTGGAGATGATCTGTTCTTATGAGAATAATTTGATTATCTTTACATTTCAGTTGAAGTATGTTGCTTATTGTTTCCAAGTAAACTGCACTAAAGTATTATTCAGTGATTTTTCATGCAATTTAGCTACAATCATCCGAAGAGTTTCTAGGTTCTCTTGGATTTCCACTATGTGTAATTCATTTCTGGTTGCAGGTGAGAAAAGGACATTCCAAAATCCAGCAACAAGACATTG
Source organism: Citrus x clementina (assembly GCF_000493195.1). Lineage (NCBI taxonomy): Eukaryota > Viridiplantae > Streptophyta > Magnoliopsida > Sapindales > Rutaceae > Citrus > Citrus x clementina. The sequence continues at coordinate 31,001,779 of NW_006261964.1, read as the reverse complement.
TTGATGTGCTAGATAAACAATTGCTTGAGGGTATGGGTGTACTTCTTACAGAAGAAGAGCAACAGAAATGTGAACAAAGTGTATGTGCCAGCCAATAATATTTATGAATCAAAATAACATGCTATTGATGATTGTTTTGATCATTGGGTTAATATATTCATGTAATAGGTTTCTTTTGAAAAAAAGAGGCTCTTGGCTGTACATGAAGCTGGGCACATAGTATTAGCTCACCTTTTTCCTCGATTTGATTGGCATGCATTTTCTCAGCTCCTACCTGGTGGCAAGGTATAATTTCTGCTCATAAGAATATACATTTTGTTAAATGCCTCCTAAGAGTTTTCTGTCTCTTCTCTAGGAAACTGCAATATCTGTGTTCTATCCTCGTGAAGACACAATAGATCAAGGTTATACAACCTTTGGCTACTTGAAAATGCAAATGGTGGTGGCTCATGGTGGTCGATGTGCGGAACGTCTTGTGTTTGGCGATGATGTAACTGATGGAGGAAAGGATGACCTTGAAAAGATAACTAAGGTATCTGAATCACTTTGTATCAAACATGACTGCAGTTCCTTTAATTTTTTTCCCCTTCTCTATTAATACCACCCTTGTCACATATCAAGGCCCAAGTATCTTAATGTTGACTAAATTAAGGTTGTTAAACGATTCCTCAGATAATTTCCGGTTGTTTAAAATACTGTAGTTAATTTGCATGTCTTGGTTCAGAATTCCTGTCCATTCCCTTACCTGAGTTTTCTATTCAGATTGCTAGAGAGATGGTGATCAGTCCACAAAATGCTAGGTTGGGGCTTGCTGGTTTAACAAGAAGAGTTGGACTTTTGGATCGACCAGATAGTTCAGATGGTGATTTGATAAAATATAGGGTATTCTCTTCACAATCCCAAGTTTCAAATTGTAAATCATAATGACACACAACATTTCTTTCTCCAAATTTATACATCATTTCCACTAATCCATCTTATTTCTTTCTATGTTTCTGTGGTGCTAGTGGGACGATCCTCAGGTCATTCCTACAGATATGACACTTGAATTATCAGAGTTATTCACTCGAGAATTGACACGGGTAATTATTAAAAAAAAAAAATTGCTTCATTTTGAATGAGTTGTAACTGTTTGATGCAGATAATGAGTCGTCAAATAAATTATATTACTTTCTAATCAAACCTGCAACAATATGCTAGTGTGTCTGTGGCATTAATTCATTATCAATCTCTAATAAAATGGATGTATGCTGTGATTGCCGAAAGCACTAAAACAAATGCCCTTGGAAATTCAATGTGGTGGGAAATGTCCTAGTAAATTCAGTATGTAATCCCGTTTCATTCAAAATCTATTTCTGGGTGTTACGGCAATTGATGCTGGTTGCAGTATATTGAGGAGACAGAAGAACTTGCAATGAATGGTTTAAGGGACAACAAGCATATATTGGAAATAATTGCGAAGGAACTCCTAGAAAACTCAAGGATAACTGGATTGGTATGTAAAACACGCCCGTTTCTTATTCAATGTTTAGGACAAGCAACTTTAAGTGTCAGCTGGAACAAGGTTCTACACTATGCATTTCTTGATCTGCTTGTGCTGTTCCATCCTTTAGGAAGTTGAGGAGAAATTGCAGGGACTCTCTCCAGTAATGTTTGAGGACTTTGTGAAGCCATTTCAGATTAACCTGCAAGAGGTATTCTTCTTTGTTCCTTTCGTTCTTCTGCTTTTCGCTGGCAGAGTGTTTGTTCTGGCAACTAATAAAATAAAATTAAACTTATGAAAAATGATGTCCAGTTATGTTCTGCCAATTCACCTTAAAAGGGTTGAAAACTTGCCCTCAGTGTAATCTTTTTTGCCTCATGTTGACTTGAATTTAACATTCGCTTTTAATCTTAATCTCTTAATTTCCTTAGGAGGGACCACTGCCCCACAACGATCGGTTGCGATATAAACCATTGGACATATATCCTGCACCACTTCACAGGTGTTAAATTTTCCCAGAATTCCATTTTTTCAGTGTTTGTCATGCAATTTGAGATGGCTGTTTCAGTTACTGCACCTTAAAAGTTTGGGACAGATGCAGCTCTGTCTTGAAGGCCAATACTGTTACATTGGAGATACAATATTGTAGCTATTAGCTTCCATTAGTGGGCAAATCGTCAACATTGACAGCCCACTGCTAGTTTGAAATTAGCAACCAAATGAATATAGAGAACGTTTAAAGGCGCTTTCAAGTAATCTTTGTTAAAGCTCCCGAAAACTATAGGCAGGGGAACCCTCCAGGAAGCTGGGGTTTCTGATTTGATATCAAGCTCAGAGACACTCCTCACTCTTGTTTACGATTTAAATTTTGTTTTTGTAATTAGCCTGAAAAGAGACAAATGACTATACTCATAGGTTGTCGATTTGCCTACTGAGACACATCCAGTTCATGTTGTATGCTAGTTTTGTATCGACAAGCAGTGAAACATAAATACCCTAGTGTTAGCATCTTGGTGGAAGAATTCTTAAATGGTGGGAAACTACAGATTAACAACAGTTATTCGATATGAAGTATGCCCAAATTATTAAGAAAAGAAAAGCGACGTGAGAAATTACATGCATTTATAGTAGCCAAATGCAGAAGAAACTATGCAGTTATTCAATGGATGGTGTGGAGAAATATGATGAATAATCTACAAAGCATCTGACTGTTCTAAAAATTTAAAATGTAAACTACAGCATCGGCAACTCCGTAAGTGATTTTATTGAGTGGTATAAGCTCGCTGCTTAGAACCCAAATGTAAACAATTGCATGCCTGGACCCTGTTGAACTGGTTCAGAGCTTGCTCTTTGGAACACCAATGGGTTTATCCCTAGATCTCTTCTCCACAGTTCGAGAAAGCTGCTTAACAGCATCTTTTGGCAAATGACGAGGCCGGCTCAGCCAAAGTCCTCCATCGACTATAAGAGTTGTCCCATTGACATATTTCCCTTTAGAATGTAGAAACATGGAAAAGTTTCTATTCAGGAAAAGAAGAAAAAAAAAACAAAACAAAAATAGAAAATATGCAGAACATGGCTGTTATACAGGGCACAAAATAACATTTCTCATTTGAGGATACATGTTATGGTACAAGACTGCATACTAGAATGTTGCTTACTACAGTCATTAGCATAGTCACCCACAAGAAATTCAATAATTTTATTTTTGAACTTTTACAATATGGCAGATTTGTGCACGGAAATTTGATATAACCCTCGGATTTGAACATAGATATTAACAAAGACATGATAACAAAGTAATATACATAGATGATAGCATAAGCAAATACAGTTACTAACCTGTATCAGAAGTAAGGTACAGAGCAGCCATAGCAATATCCCATTTCTCCCCAAGTTTGTATAACGGCATATAGTCTCGAGCTTTGCTATTAATCTCATCAGGTGCAAGTTTATTCATGCCCGGGGTATCACCGATGGGGCCTGGGGCAATTCCATTGACTCGAATATCATAGTCAGCTCCCCATTCCAGTGCCAAGTTTCTGGTAATGGCATCAACAGCTGCCTGTTGGGAGAAGCATAGCAAGATGCTTAACACAAACATATCTATTCCTTGAGGCTAGCAAGTAACAATGTGCGCAACAAACCTTGGCTGCAGCTACATGTATTTGGTACCAAGAAGCTGTATAATGTAAAGTAGCACTAATGTTCAAAATGGATCCACCACCAGCTGAGCTTCTCCCAGGTCCACCTTTTTTAAGATATTTAAGTGCTTCATGGCACATTGTGAATGTGCCGACAGAATCAATATCCATAACTGCAGAGGTTATTAAAAAGATTGCATTTAGCTCAAGACTTATAAAAGTCAATATTTCATCACTCTGTTGCTCAGTCATTATAATAGCATTGTAAAAACTGAACCTGTTCGAAACCCATTAGGGGACAAATCCTCAGCTGATACAAGAAAGTTGCCGGCCGCAGCATTCACAAGAATGTCAAGCTTCCCAAAATGCTCAAAAGTTGATTCCACAACTTTTTTCGCATGTTCCTGCCTACGAACATCTCCTTCAAAGCCAACAGCCTTGAAAACAACAGCAAAAGAAATACCACCATGAGCTCTTACAACCAACCGAAAACCCCAAAAATCATGTACAATTGCAGGACATCAAATGATCAATCAAGCAAGACTGAGAAACATCAACAAATGTTTCTTAAGCATCACACGGAAACTAAATCCTCTTCCTACTCATGTGACCCAGGTTCAAACCTCATACCAATTGTACCACCCAACAAAATTTTCCCAGCTGTTGAACCAACCATAAGCTCCCACAACAACATCGGTAAATAAACTCTAAATATTGAGAAAAAAAATATCGTATAATCACTTCCCAAGCAATTCAGTAGCAGGAAAATAAATTGACAAAGCAAATCAAACGAACCATAGAGCAAATGAAAAGCGAGGACTAAGAAGAAAAATAAGGCAAACATACATGCAGGCACAAAATGAGCAATAATCATGGTGAAAAAAACAAACCCAGATGAAAATATATATATATATATATATTCTTTGGAAGGATACCTTGATTCCAAGAGACCGAAGAGCAGAAACAGCAGCATCAAGGACTTGCTTGCGACGTCCCATGATTGCAACTGAAGCTCCATGTTTACCGAATTGGGTTGATATCTCAAACCCAATTCCCGAACCACCTCCTGTGATCAAAGCGACTTTGCCTTTCAATATATCGGCCTTGAACGGAGATTCCAACGACATTTTGCTTATTTCTTTATCTGACCGCTTTTGCTGCTTGTCCTTGTGGTTGTGTTGTGTCTGTTTTTTTCTTTTTTGCTTTTTTTTCCAATTTATGGTTACGTGATGTGTGCGGCCATTTACCGCAAAATTCCAAAATGGAAATTAAATGAAAAAGAAAAGGAAAGAGAATTGATTACTGCTTACTAGGATCCCCTCAAGAACGAACAAGAAAAAAAACACGTTACTTTCTATTATTACCTGGTCTGTAAATATAGAAACAGCATAATTTGGACGAGTTAAACACAACAGCAAGATTGTTTGAATAATTAATCACGTAATATAAATAATATATATATATGATATTAGAGTTCTGACATAGAAGACTGATAACGAGTATTCGACATTGTCACGAATAAAGTATATGTGACACATATGTATGTGTATCCATTTATGTTAATATGTTATACACACACAAGTCATGTGTCACGTCCGAGCGAGTAATTAGTGTCAAAATTTTAAGGGATATTATCATTCTTATACCCTATAAATATTTTATTATTAAAATTATTATAATATTTTGAGAATATATCAATTATTTATTTTAAATGGATAAAAGTTATCTGTCAATCACCAAATCGTTAGTTATTGTTTGAAAGTTAACGGAATTATAGCGAATCGATGATTTTATCCTTAAAAAAGTATCATTTGTATACCATTAAATTCTTTTATTATCACTTGTATACCCTTAGATTATCACTTGTATCATGTGAAAAGATCAAATTACTCCTCTGACGTTATCTTATTTAAACGGTAAATAACGTTTTAGTGGAGATATATATATTTTGTCAATTTAGAATGAACGATTAATACACTCTCAAAATATTATAATATTTTTTATAACAAAATATCTATAGAGTATAAGAACGATAATTTCCCAAATTTTAATTCGCCCTGCACCACACACTTTAGCAGATCGTTCTAACCATCGACAAACCAAATGTTGATTCTTGACTTATTAAGATGTGATTGGTCGAACAGGCCGCATGGCCAAAACTTGTTTCTTGACTTTGAAAAGTCAATAATCTGGGCTTCTGTGGCCCACGCCCATCTCTTTTCCCTTGACCCAACGAGCTTGTCGGGTCGGGTTTGTCCATTTCTTATGCCCAATTCTCTCCTGCAAAACCCTAATTTCGTCTGACTCTCATGATGACTGATTAGCAGTACACCCGAAAATCGAATCCTTGGCCTTCTCCAGTGGAAATTACCTATATTCATAACCCTAACTGTAAAATTGTTGATTTATACTGACTGAGTAAACATGGACGAACAAATCCTCCTCGACGGGAACTTCCCTCTCTTCGCCAAACCCAAATCTAAAACCAGAAGCAAACCGGAACCGCAACCTGAACCTGAACCGGAATCCAAAAACGCTAAAACCGCTCAACTCGAGAAATTCACAAATCCCGATCCTAACTCTACCACCACCGACTCCACCGTCACTTTCGCCGGCCTCGGCCTCGCCGAATGGGCGGTTCAGACATGCAAGGAGCTTGGCATGCGGCGGCCGACACCGGTCCAAACCCACTGCATACCCAAAATTCTCGAGGGCAAGGACGTGCTGGGGCTGGCGCAGACCGGTAGCGGCAAAACCGCAGCGTTCGCACTTCCGATACTCCACCGTTTGGCAGAGGACCCGTATGGGGTATTGGCACTGGTTATAACGCCGACGAGGGAGCTGGCGTACCAGTTGGCGGAACAGTTTAAGGCTCTGGGTTCGGGCTTGCATTTGAGGTGTGAGGTTGTGGTTGGAGGAATGGATTTGTTGACCCAAGCTAAGAGCTTAATGAATAGGCCGCATGTCGTTATTGCTACCCCTGGAAGGATTAAGGTTTTGCTCGAAGAGGACCCTGATATCCCTCCTGTGTTTTCTAGAACTAAGGTACGTGGATTTCTGCAATGCACAATATTATGATTTAAGCCATTTCAGCATATTATAGTGATCTTTGTTGACTGGCAATGTGATTCAAATGAGCCTGTTGACTTTGTTAACTTGAGCAAGCTAGAAATTTTGCTTAGGTGAATAGAATGTAATGTGGAGGTATTAAAAAAAATAATTCCAGCAGATGGCAACTTGTTTTTTTCTGCATAAGCTCCTTGAATTTTAGCATCTTTATATTTGGATTCTGCTTGGTCTAGTAGCTAGTCTTGATAAGCCATTGCAATCTTATTCGTCCTGAATTTTGGTGTTCACTTGGTTACTGCCATTTTTATGAAAATAACTTTTTGCATCAAAATTGATTTGTCTTGCTCAAAATTGCTGGAAGAAACTTTGATTGTAGTTGTTATGTAATCTCATCATTCTGGTGGTTGTATGACCTGCAATCACTAAGAGAGTCTGGAAGGGTTTACAGAAATTTAGGAAATGGAGTTAACAAGTACAGTAGTAGTTCTATTTATAATGCATTAGGTTTTTACGGTTTGAGCTTTAGTCTAAATGTCGAGGAATAATGCATCAAAACCTTTACTCTCCTACTCTCATTTTGCATTGAAGAAGTATCTTAGGATTTTTACCTATTTGTTTATCCTTTGATTACTGCTTGGCCTTTGTTTGGTATGTTCACTTGGAATAGAGCATCGCATGTTTCTAAGGGAATTATTCTTCAGACTCCTGAATTCTTTTTTTCTCTTTTTTTGTCTTTAGTTTTTAGTTTTGGATGAAGCTGATAGAGTTTTGGATGTTGGCTTTGAAGAGGAATTGAGAGTTGTTTTTCAGTGCTTGCCTAAAAATCGGCAGACTCTGTTATTTTCTGCTACAATGACTAGTGACTTACAAACCCTGCTCGAACTTTCTGCAAATAAAGCATACTTTTATGAGGCATATGAAGGCTTCAAGACAGTTGAAACACTTAAACAGCAGTATATCTTTATCCCAAAAAATGTGAAGGATGTTTATCTCATGCATGTTTTATCTAAAATGGAAGATATGGGTATCCGCTCTGCCATAATATTTGTCTCTACCTGCAGGTATCAATTCTTTTAAGCTATGTAACTTGAATTTTTGTTGAGGAAAATGTTCCTCCTTGGTTGATGTTAGGGTCAATACTCATTGGTCTTATTTATGCTATATTAGAGATGTCATTGATAGTTATTATGTTCAATAACTTCTAATATAATTATAGCATCTGTATCTATGAGATGCCAATTGATATGATTAAATATTAATTTGTATACATAGAAGTTGGAGCTCTGTGAGTCACGCCAACTTCTTTCCTTGTATGTTCCTAAGAAATTATAGTGTTATTTGTATCAAGTAGTGTGTTGACTAAGAAGCCTAGGCTTGATACCTGTTAACTCTGATATCTCTGTATCTATATTTGTGTTGAGTATGACTTTTTACATTTATCTTTAACTGTTGAACAGAAGTTGCCACCTTTTAAGTTTATTGCTAGAAGAACTGGATCAGGAAGCCGTGGCACTACACTCATTTAAATCCCAGTCTCAGAGGCTTTCTGCACTTCATCGGTTCAAATCAGGACAAGCTACTATATTGCTTGCGACTGATGTTGCTAGCCGCGGTTTAGATATTCCCACAGTTGATCTTGTTCTAAACTATGATATTCCAAGGTTATTTCTCCAAAAGTATTTTTTGTAATTCTTCAGTAGATGTTTCTTGTTGTAGATTTTGACTGTTTCTTCATTTCAGATATCCGAGAGATTATGTTCACCGCGTGGGCCGTACTGCAAGAGCAGGCAGAGGTGGCTTGGCTGTTAGCTTTGTTACCCAAGTAAGTAGTAGAGATGTACTAGAAATGATGTTGAAAACCGGATTTCTGAGATTACTATTTCTGTATGCTTCGTTTTGGAGCCATTTGGGCATGAAACTCTGAAAGGTTCTTATGTCAGAAGTTAACAGTTTATTTTGTTGTCTTAAGGCATCTTTGGTATTGAGGTGCTGCGAAAAAATGCTGGAGCTATGAAATTAAAGTTGATAGTGTGTAGAAAAAAATGACTTTTGAATAATAATTTCGAACTTAGTAAATGAATTATAAAATTTTCATTATGTATAAAATTAACTTAGCTTCCGAACCACAGCAAAGCAACAAGTGTTTCCCAGACTCTTTAACCACAATAGCAAACAGAGCTTTATTGGCTGCTCATGTTGTATCGTGCAAGTTGTCAAGTTACATGTTTGTTTACAATATACATTACAGTTGGTATTTGTATAAATACTATTAGTTTGAGCATTCCAAGGCATAGAGGCTAAAGCATGTTGGGCAGCCTATGAATTGGATTTATATTGTGCAGTTTTTGCAGAAACTTTAAGCACAGCAAGATCTGTAATGATAAACCTTTTATTTTTTGCTTACAGTAGATACATGGGCATTTTGCAGAATGACGTAGATCTCATTCATGAAATAGAAGCCGTTGTTGGGAAACAGCTAGAAGAATTTGAATGTAAAGAGCAAGAGGTTCTTTCTGATATTACGAGGGTAAGACATCTTGGAATATGACCTGATCACTGATCACTTAATGAGGATTTTGATTTGGAAGGATTAACTATGGATATGTAGTTTTTTTTTTTTCTCTTGATATGTGCTTACTGGTAGAGTTAGATTTAATGAGAATTTTTCCCAATGGTTACCTATCTTTGATGGTATCCATGTTGCTGATTCAAGCGAAACTCAATTTGCAGGTGTACAAGGCTAGACGTGTGGCGACAATGAAGTTGATGGATGATGGCTTTGAGGAAAAGGCAAAAGAACGCAAAAAGCAGAAACTGAAAATGTTAGCAGAAAAAGGATCATTGAAGAAGCGAAGTGAAAAGAGAAAGAAATCTGGTGAGTAGTCAGCGAATGTAAATATTCTCTCCTTTGGTTGTGTGCTGTCAAGCTGCATTTTGTCCAGTGGCTTGCTTGTAATACAACTCAAATTATACGCTCTATCATCTAGAGATGATGATATCCGAAAATGATATTTATTTGTTGATTTGCTGTGCATTCTAGTTTCTTGGGAAATTTTTCATGCATATAAATCTTGCGAAATTTTTTTCTCTTAAGGTTTTTGTGTCTTTTAAGTTACTTGTTCCACTTCCCAAAAATATAACAGAAAGTTTGTAACTGGTGCAAGACTTTGTGACCGTTGCAATGCATGATGAACTTAAAGTAGTTTGGCACTTCTAGTCTTGTGCAATAAGTTTTGTATGGCACAGTTCGAACTGCTATTAGGCTAATAAAAATAATGTGCAAAAGTCAAATTGATTGATGTACTAACTAATATACCACTATATATATTGGATTCTATACCTCTATTTTGAGTCAATTTACTTGCCATAATGCATCTCCCACTCATAGGATGGAAGTTGGATGGAAGCTAGATTTCCTCGTAAATTTTGCGGAATCATGTAATTAATGAATTGGATTGTCAAATAGTCAAATATTTAACTTTACTAATTCTATTACATTGAAGATTTTGCAACAATTAATGATCTTTATTCATATAATACATGAAATAAACCTTATTTTAACTCAAAATCCCTGATTCCTCCCCCCCACCCCTTCCCTTCTGTGTCTGTCATTTGAATGGAATCCCAGAAAGAAAATAACACTAAGAACCTCAGACGGGCATCTGTTTGATATTGAAGAGAATATAGCAATGCAGCTAGTTCACCGTTAAGACGTTCTTCGAAGACAACTGCGGTGCCAATAATGAGAATGCGGCTATCATTCCGTCGCACAAGGTCTCCGTCGATGTTCTCGCTACTAAAGCCATATGTTACTCTTTAAGAAACAACTGGAGTTCACCGCTAACTCAACTCCCGCGAGAAGAAGTTGGAAGCTTTTGACGATCGTTTTCTGAAAGAGGAGAGCAATGAGAAGATAATCAAGCTGTTTCACGCAGCGAATTATCTTCGTGCAAAGAATCCGTATGATTCGGTAACAAACGCTTGTGGCTGAAAGAATCAAGAACAGGAGCGTTGAATCCACGAGAGAGAAAGCTTCTTGAGAACGAGAATGATTAAACGCCCCGAAGAGGAGCAGGCTGTTTGCTTGGGGGTTTGTCTAACATCAGTTTGTATATTAAAACTTCAGTTTGTGCAAGTGACCAACTAATGTGTTAACAATGCAACAATTGATGGATTCTCAATCACTTATATACATTTTACATTCGATCCGTCTTCATGACGAGTTAATTAATTTAAAACTATGCATTTTTTTGACGGCATGCAAATATACAGAGATGTGATAGAAAACATAAAATAAAATTAAAATTAGTGATAGTGTTAACTTAATTAGATCAAATCAAGAAACATGTACTTAGCATTTAGAACTGGCTGAAGAAGATTTCAAGTAACATAACGTGTTCCCATAATGAGTGAAAGCACAACTGTGTCTACTCTATAATAAACTTTGATAAGTGGTTTTAAGTACTTTTTAGTTTGGAAATTATTATTATCATTTTTATTTTGAATATTACACACACGCGCGCGCATAATATAAAACAAGAAATAGGTATATAACACATAGAATAGAAATCAAGAGAAGCAATCGACAGCAAACTGTCATACATATTAAAATTGTGATTTTAAAACGTGACTAAATTCTCTTTCGTCCAGAAGACCCACTGAAAAGCAAACTGCCTGGGCACTCATCCTTCATCTTCATCTTCTACCCACAATCTTCAAATAAACAGCTTCAGGACATAAAACATTTTTCTTTTGTTTTCTTCAATAACCATTTCATGGTACTGCTCCAATGATGGCAGTCTTTGTATAGGATTTCGGAGAAATCATTTGGATGGTATTACTTTTGGCGAGGCATTAACCTTACCTTATAGTTTATGACCTGTTAGTGAGATTGCATTATTTCCGTTGACTCTCAAATCGACCTTGTTTATGCATTGTGCTTCTCAGGTTTTTAGATTCATAAGGTGTAAGAATCGATAGAGTAACAAAGTGTGGCACATGGAAGTCACAAAAGGATAATGGAATCCACTGATCGTCGTCGTCGTCATCCTCATCCAGTGGTACCAGTCATAATAATGAGGTGCTTATAGGTTCTAGAAAGAACTTTAGCTTTATTCCAAAGAAATGCTGCTGTGATGATCATCGTGAACATGATGAAGCCGGAAGTACAACATGGGCGATGCATGAATACCGGCTGGGTGGCAACGTACTGAAACAGTATTACAAGATGAAAATTAAAGCCGAATGCGATTACGTTATTTGCCGGATCAAAAAGAAAGTGAAGAATGAAGAAGAGAATAGGAATGATAGTAATGCGGGGCCAATGGTACCTACAGATAATCATGTGAGTAGAAACATGAGTGAAGTTGAGCTATCGGACAGCTACTGGAGTTTTGCTGAAAATCTTCCGAATCTTTTCTCATTATCTGAAGATGCAATAAATGCAGATTATGATTATTTTGATCCCAATCTCTGCATTTGTTTAGAGGATTTGGAGGACGATGATGATAAGCGGGTTGTTAATGGAATGCAAGAACAGTATGCGAGTGCTAATATTGCTATTGCGCCGGTGGTATCTGCTGCTAGAAATGAACAGGATCAGTCAGGTCATCACAAAAGGTTTAAAGCTGCTGCTGATGAAGAAGTGTCATTAGCAAGAGCTAAAGAAATTAATGGTCTGGACTACAAGACGGAAGAAACAGGATACTTGGAGGATTTGGTTAGATCGTGCGCTTACTATTGCGGTGATCGGAGAGCTGCTGCTTCTTAAGCTTAATCTTCTCTCATGATCTGATCTTTTATGATTTTTTTAAAATCTTCTGTCATGTGTCTTTTAGTGATAGTGCATAAGTAAGTTTCAATTTCTTTTATTTTTTTTATTTATTAACGACCAATCAATCTGATTCGACGATTATATATTTTAATTAATGCATCTATGCATTAATTTCACACTTTTAACAAGGAAATTAATCAGATTTCCACCAAAAATTTTGCATCATAATATGTTTAATTACCTAATTTCAAAAGATTTATGATTTACAACGTTACTCATCAAATGTCGTAACTAAAGGATGAACCCTAATCTGAGATAAAGTCCTTAAAGGAAGAAAAACGGACAACTATCCTTATAAGAAAAGGAGTTCAAATCAAACCAGGAGTTGAACTAAAAAGAATTAGCACAATATACATATATATACGTCCCCTTCCTATTACTCCTTCTGCATCAAATCATTCACAGCTTCTAATATAAGTTCCAAGTTTCGAAATCCTAGCAGCTTCCCGATAAAACCCTGGCCCTAGTTATTTCCGTTTTCTGTCTGTCGCAACTAACAATGGCATCATCATCATCGTCGAGCAGCAGCAGCAGCAGCGAGAAGAAAATAGCCCTAAAAAGCTCAGACGGGGAAGCGTTGAATGTGGAAAAGAATGTTGCCTTGGAGTTTGAGCCGGTGAAGGGGTTCCTGGAAGACAATTCGGAGGGGGCTGATGATGAAGCGATCGTCGTGCCGCTGCCGGACGTCTCTGCTGCTGTTCTCAGCGAATTGATACCTTACGTTAAGCAACGCCTTGAGTTGAGCGCTAAACCCGTGCAAAAAAAGCTTATTAAAGCCTTTGACGATCAGTTTACCAGACACCTGAGTGATGACAAGTTAGGGGAATTGATGCTTGCTGCGAATTATCTGGGTGTCAATTATTTGCTTGATGTGCTGTGTGACGTAACCGCTGATAGAATCAAGAACAAGAGCGTTAAGTACGTGAGAGAGTTTTTGGGCATTCAGAATGATTTCACTCCAGAAGAAGAGGCCGAGCTTCGCGCACAGTGTCCGTGGGCGTTTGAAGGCGTTGATCAAGATTGATTACTATTTTTTATATATATTAAATGTATAATTGCTAGCTTTATTTTCAAAAATTCTGATTTTGATTTTTGTTTTGTTCAATTTGTAGTTTTAACTTCAAATAATGGGTTATTGAGAATCAATCTTAGCAATTTTTTGTTTGTTTAATCATAATATGATATATAGATGCATCCATCCGGCCGGTTTAACTCAAAAAGTTCAAGAAACCAATGCCCTACGTTGAATAGGCACAGAATGGATGGACTCAAATGTGACAATGTCGGAAGAATAGAACTTAAGAACCAAAATATCAGATTTTTCATTTCTCTCTCAACTCAAAAATTTCAGAAACAGTCCATCTATTATTATGAGCATTCACAATTTAGAAGAATGATTTCTCAATCTGCAATCTTAGTTCAAAAAGCCATGTTAATTAGGGCGTACGTCCATTGGAAGATCATCACCAAGAGTGGGCCGAATCCGCTTAATTAAGTTTGTGGGGTAGTCGTTAGAGATGGTGAAGTTGCCTCCACTGAAGCCACTCGTCTCGGATTCGTTGCCATTGCCAAAGTTTGTGAGTTAATTGGGTGGAGATTACCTAAGAAATTAATTTTACGGTGAATGAACTTGTGAGTTAGTGTTTGCGGTTTGCCAAAATTTGCATGTGTAACAAAAGTACGTGTGTAGCCACTTGTGGAGACCAACTGATAAAACATCAGCTAAAAAGTTTTCCATGAACGACTTTATGGTTTCTCTAAGAAATTGTATGAGTTTCGAGGAGATGAAGGAAATCAATGTTAATTGGCGTTGTTGAGGAGAAAGAGAGTTCTCTGTTAACGGAGACGATCGATACTCTTGTTGGCGCCGTACGTTCAAGGGACGACGGAGTGGAGTGTAGATGCTAATTATGTTAGATACCCGGGAAGGAGGAGATCATTCCAGGCTTGAATCTTATTGACTGTAATTGAGGAGAGTATATAATTAGAGTTTTTTCGGTTAATGATAAGGAGATTAAAGAGAAGACTTTTTAGATGGTGAATATATATTTAATAATTACTAATGGGTGTTTAGGATTTTATTTAGATGCCCTTTATCGTAGTGTTTTTTTTTTCCCCCCTTTTTTCAGCTTCTTATGTTTCGAATCCATTACGAGTCTTTTCATTTTAGCACTTTATTTTTTGGAGCCTACTGTCAACATTTGAATACAACTTTGTAACATACAGGAAAGGAAAATATCGATAAATTAATAGCATTGGGACGGTAAAATATCTATTACTTGAGCTAATATTAATATGGTGATAAATTAATAAATTTTTATTTTATGAAAAAAAATTCTTTCTTCTTGAAAAATATGATCACATTTATATTATATATTTACCTTGATTTAGTACATATTATGTTTTATATGAATAGTAGTTAGTTGCTTATGGTAACAGTTAAATCATTGTAGAGTTTTTATCTTTTTTGTATTAAAGACGACATACAGAGTCCGTCTCGCACTTGTTAAAAAATGACAATACAAACAAAAATTTCGCATTACAAAAAGAGTTAAAGATCCAATTTCAAATCAATTTTATCAAATTATTAATTTCTCATGTTGGCCTTAGTCGGGACACGGCAAAAGTTAATATTTAATTGAAGTTATCAATTTATCAATATTCCATTGTATATACAATATGTAGACATTGGATTTTTTTTTTAATTTTAACTTTGTCATCAAAACTAAAATTACAAAAAGTACTAATTATTTCAAAAATTACCCTAAATTAATGGATATGCTGAAGTAAAAATTAAGTGGCGATGAGATTGAGACAGAAAATTATGCTCAACGTAAAATCCTTTTTTTGGGGGGCCAAGTTCCCAACCACATCCAAACCCAAAAAATCATTTTAATTCAAACTTTTTACGTTGTCGTTACAATTAGAGTTAATTTACAAAAGTGTTTCATTTATTTATTTTTTTTTTAGAACTAAAAAAAAAAATTGAGTGTTTAGGACGTAAATACCAGTAAATATTTCAGTGGCTCTGTAATTAATAGACAATCGAGACAAATGACGCACAACTGACATGTCAAGTGCCATATTCATGAGCGATTGACAAGTCATCCATATATTAATCGACTGTGATTGGAATAGTTGTTGGTTTAAGGATATGTTGGAATCGCTCTAAGGTAAATCATCTCTTCATAATCATACGATCAAAATTATAATGAATTTTTTACTATTTATCACTTTGCACGCGTAATTATGATTTGTATTTTATCTTAGAGTAGCTTCAAAGTAGCCATGGCCTTTAATTAATTGTTTCATGTCTTCTTTTTTCTAATAAAATAAGAAAAATGGCAAGATGGTTTTGTTTGTGCATTGACCTTCATTTTGAGCAATTTCCACAAACTTTCACCAAATCAAATATTTTTAATTACAAACTAAATTTAGCACATTGAACTTGGTAAAAGTCAAGGAGAGAGTAGTGCACTTGACATAGTGAATGAATTTAAGGCCATTAATTTCCTTTCATTTCGTCCTGATCTTCTTCTTTAACCACAAAATAATAATATTTCCCCAAAAGTGAAAAAAAAAGTAAAATTGGAAAACAAAAATCACCCCAATTGGCAATTACCATCTAGGCCCCTACTATTATATATAAGTATGGAATTCCCCACCAACAGTCAGTCCAGCACGCATCACAATCACTTTTGTGCTTTTTTGTCAATTAACTGTAATTTAATCAAACACCTTCCAAGCAAAGCGAAGGCAAGAGCAATATGGCAGAAGAATCGTCGTCCTCTTGCTCCGCTCAGGCAACGAAGAAAATATCGCTGAAGACGGCGGACGGGCATCTATTCGAGGTGGAGGAGCCGGTGGCGATGGAGTTCGAGATCGTGAAGTCTTTCTTCGACGAGAACGACGACGCATCGGAGGACACGGTGGTGCCGCTGCCGAACGTGTCGGCGGCGCCGCTGTCGTACATAATCGAATTCTGTAGGGCCCATGTGGAGTTTCGCAAGAAGAGGTCGCCGAAGCAGGAGGTGAAGACGTTCAACGAGGAGTTTGGGAAGAGCAAGAGCAACGACGAGTTGAAGGAGATGATTCTGGTGGCGAATTATTTGAATATCAAGGACATGTTGGACTATTTGACGGAGACTGTGGCCAACAGGATCAAGAACAAGAGCGTCGAGTACGTCAGGAAGTTTTTTGGGATTGAAAACGATTTCACGCCCGAGGAGGAGGAAGCGGCCAGGAAGGAGTATGAGTGGGCTTTTGAGGGCGTTGATCCAGATGATGATGATGTTTAATTGCTTAACAGCTTAAGCTCTTTTTCCTTTTCATTCTAATCCGCCCAACCAACCATTATTTAATTGAAGCGGTTTTCTTTTATGTTTTACAGTAATTACCGAAAGCTGAATTTGATCATCATCTGTGAGGTGATCGCTTCTTTCAATTTATATTAATTTAGTGCTTTTTAAAGCTAGAATGCATGCTGTTCTCTTCTTTGGTCATTTCGAATGTTAGCTCTGCTCAAGTGTGATGGCCAGCTTTGTTCCAAACGCCTCATGCCTCAATGTGCTTTCATTATACCACCCACTTGATGGCGCCGCGCCGCCCTTAATCTGCGCACTAGTGACGAGAGCTACCATTTGAATCTGATTTTGTGTGTGGTATGAAAAACTCGTGATAAAAAACAATATAATAATGTAACACAAAAGGCAGAGCACGCCGAATGAGTACACCACCATTGACATTGAACTCAAAAGTTCTCCGGTAGTTTCTTTTCCAAAGTTCAAATAAGCAAGCCATTATCCTTTCTTCTGTCAGAGAAAAAGCCCACCCTGTGAGAGAGACACTTCATTTAAAAGAAGAGCAGATAATACAAAAGTTTTAGTTTAAAAGAAGAGCAGATAATATGATCCACCTGAGTGCTAACCCTATCACAACAGAATGGAATTGACTTAATCCACAAACTGTCTTTGAGTGTCTGATAATAACTACTACCAAACTAAAACTACAGCTACCACTTAATTAGTATAGATAAACACACACTACTCGGATCAGATCCATTGTTAATGTTCAAAAGCTTCGATAAGTCATTCAAGGGTCATTTTGCTGTTGTTGAGGTTGCTGCTGCTGTTGTGCTTGACTCTGACTCTGAGGCCATGGCATAAAAGCCACAGGAGGTCGAGGCTGCTGGCCAGAATAAAGTGCTGCTTGATCGACTGGCTTTCCCATGATCATCCCTGTATGCCCCACGGGGTGCTGTGGCGGGACATAGTATAAGGGCATATCACCAGGTGAACCTACCACTGGAAGAGCGCCCTTGGTGACCCCAAGTCCCTCCTCTTTCAACTCATCTCTAGGAATAATATCCACCAAGAAATCAAAAACATCAGTCCTTGAAATGGCAGCCGCTATATCATTCTTTTGCAGTGTTCTCCTTTTATTCTCTTCTGTGTGGATCCAAGACCGCAGAGTTAGTTCCAAAATAAACATCTCACAAGCCTTGGCAAATATGACAGGGGCCTCTGCTGAAATCATTCTCACATCTTCATCAGCTTTCATAATTTTCTTGATCCTAGCAAGTGGGAGGCTGTGATTCTTGAAGTCGGCCGTTTGCTCAATTTCTTGCATTTGATTGGACCAGAACATCTGAAGCTGCTGCTGTTGTTGCTGCTGCTGTTGGTGGTGAAAGTGCTGGGCTTGTTGGTAGGCAAGCTGGTGCGGAGAACTGGCGAAAGTAGATGGAGGCTGGGTTGGGGAGGGGACGGCCACAGCAGGAGTACCAGAAGCCACCAAAGGAGCCGTATGGTAGGGAGGATATGACATCTGACCAGCACCAGCTACAACCCCCATCACAGGCTGCTGCTGTTGCTGTTGTTGTTGTTGTGTTTGATCTGATTGATCCATGCCCAATTTTTTAAAACTTTTCCTCTTCAAGCTATATTCTCATCACAATACTGCAAAAGATCAATGCAACAAGATGCATGCTGAGTCTCAATTTAACGTTGCAGACAAAATACAGTGTCAATATGAGGCAAAACATCACCCTAACACAAGTACACTCATAAAGAACAATCGTGCCTCACGTTGCTTTAGAAGGAAAATCCAAATTAGCATTGTACGAGCTAGCAATATCAAAAAGTTTTTCAAATTTGTTCGTTTACTATTTGGACAAGAAAAATGATGTTTTCAGTATGCCTGACCAAACAAACTTATTTCAGTGTAAGTTTCAAGTTATGTTCAAATCAAGCCAACACCATATACATGCTGAATCAATTTAACAAGCTTAGTAAGGAAAATTTTCACTAATATTAAAGCACCAAATCAATTAAGCATATAGGTAAAATCATCCAGCTTCATTGCATTTCCTTTTATGTTGGGAAACATATATTCTCAAAGTTCACTTGCAAACTTATCAACAAATTCATGAAGGAACTCATTTTAAACAATTGCAGTCTTTCAGACATATTGCATCCAGAAGAATAACAATAGTTTGTCAAATTAATTGTAAAACCTCAGAGGACCCTAGATTATTACCTCTTTGCGGATATGCAAGACTCTGGCCAAAAGAAGTTGTCAACTTGGATTTCTTAGGCCCTATAATTTTTAACAAATGTAAAGAGCAACTAACTTCTTTATGGTCAAACATGAATGAAAGTAGTAGCTCCACCATGAACAAAAGTGAAGGAGACGACACACTCTAACTAATACCAGGCCAGTCTCACAAGCACCAGCCACAAACTTTTGACTGACCCCAAACCCACCATTCTTTCATAAGACGGTATTAACATGGAGCTCTTATGTAGGTACAAGGACTAACCACCCAATTTGTAATGCACTGTGTTCTTTTTTTTTCATCTTAGAAAAGTAGTGAAAAAAATTTAAAGACTGGATCTTAATGAGAAACTCCTCAATTAGAATGTATGGTATTCTCAGACTTTTCCTAGAACTTTTTTATGAGTCAGTCCTTGTGCAGCTGATCCATTCTTTCAACACAATAACTCATTTGGGTAACTTCTTCCATCCATCCATTATCATGAACCATCCCTTTATTAACAAGTATTAACTCTCCCAGCAAATTACATTTTTGTAAGGCTGGATAGACTAACATATTTTTTCCTCAGATGAATCCTAATGTCTAATTCCAAACCTACACCATAAGTTATCACTAAAGCATAGAGAAGATGATTGGCAACTCCCCATATCAATCACTTTTGTTTCTCCTATTTCTTGGTGGATTAATTTACACTCAGTTTTAGTTATACATATATCTTTCAAGATAAAAAGGTTTTCCAAGAGCTATTTACATGTAGCTCCCTGTCCAAAAAAAGTGCCAAAAAAAAAAAAAAAAAAAATTCGTGAGGAATCATGTCATCACATAAAACCAACAATACTACTATAAGCCAAATGAACCATGTAATGGAGCATCAAGGACAAGTCTCACAATCCACAGGCACAAAAAATTCAGAATCTACGACAAAAGAAATTATATTACATAGAGGAATTTAAAGAAAATTATTGGTGAAAATCCAAGATAGACCAATTCCAACCATGCTCTTTAATTCCACAAAGTTGGATAAACAGAGTTCAGGTCAAGAAGCCCCCCGTTCTTCATCTCTACCAAAGAATTAATAACCACCATTCTAGTGCAACATAGAACTGAATAACAAATTCAGATACCGAGCCAATTGCAGAAGTTTCATATCAGAATGACAAGTACTAAACAAATTACTAGTCAAGTGCCAAAAGGTAGCTCAAAAGAAAACATAAATGATAGAAAGCACGATAGAAGGAAGATTGTAATTAGTAGTTTTCTTCCCTTTTTTAGCTTTTTATTTTTTGAGGTGGTTTTTTTTGGGGGGGGGGGGGTGTTAAAACCACCGCTAAGGAAAGGAAGCTAAAGAATATTTTAATTATATTTCCTTTTCCTTTCCAACAGTTTGTCGGAAAACCACCTAAGGATATTGCTGATGCAAAGTACCCTTCTAAGGATTTATCTAGAATTGCTCTATCCCGCTAATACCAAAGTCAACCAAATAAAAACATATGAAGCACCATAAAAACACCAATTGTCACAAATCAAATGGTTTACAACAAAATTGGCTCCAAACAATGGAATAATTCCAGCTCTAAACTGGGAAAAGTTGCTCATGCAAAACTCATGTACAGAGCATATTTGCTTAAATATACATGCACATAAACACAACAATCACAGGTAACATAGAAAATAAATATAGGCACTAACCCCAATTCTAGCAAAAATAACCCATTAAAAGCTTTTTTTTCTCTCTCTCTGTTTTGGGTGGGGGGGTTGCGTAGTTATTCACTTTCCCAAACTTACTGAGCAAAATCAAGAACGATCAACCACCAAAACCAAACGTTTGAAGCTAAATGAAATTAAACAAAGCAGTGCAAAGCATCAAGGCACAAATCTTGCACAAATGAGACACTGATTTAGCCGAAACAAAAGCTCTAATAGCATACTTCGTAGCAGAAAATGGACATTTTTCAACTACTTAACCTCAAAAATAGCTAATCATAGACCACAAGCTAACATAAAACACAATAAATGAAAACAACAGTTCATTACAATCCATATTTTGCCTTTCTTTCGTTCATCAGACCAACCAAAGAGAGTACACAAACAACATAAAAATGATAAAGAAATGGCAAAAATGAAAATAACCCATTAATCAAAACGAGAAGATAAAATTACCCACTGATTGCTCGAGCTGAATCTTCAAGAAGAGCTTATTGAGTTAGCAGAAACCCTAAGAGAGAGAAAGTAGAGTGAAGGTTAAACTTAAAAAGGGAGGGAGGGACGGAGAGAGCCCTTTGAATGTTTATTTTCAAGTCTTGGAAAACTTTCGGACACCGAGGAGACTTCTGCGGGTATCTGTGCGATGACACGTGTCGTCCAGTAAGGGTTCTGACTCATAATGGGATGTTCACGATATCCACGTGGATGAAAGCTGCTGGACGTTGGGCCAGAGAAAGGCACTCGCGCAAACGACTGTGACGTCTGAGGGAAAAGCCTGCGAATGTTGGTGGGGGTATTTTGGGTATTAAATCAAAACAATGATGGCGTTCTGGGAAATTGGTTGGAGTGGTGTTTTCTGCTGATGATAGCACGTGGAAATCAGCGGTTGTCTTCTGTAGGGTCACGTGAAACGCCAGTGCACGCACGTGACCAAAATTTATTTTCGTGAGGTGAGTATTGAGTTCCCTCTCTGTCCCTCTTAGCATCGGTGACATAATTTTGTGGGTCCGTACTGCACTTCTCAATCTTTATTTTTTTTTGTACATTTCTAAAATATCGCATCACATATCACAAACAATTTATAGTTATAATAACAAATATTTTGTTATGAAATATTTGTAACAATTGTAATATGTAAGACAGATTATTTCGCCTTTCTCCTTACATTTACAACACAACTTAATTTTCTTTGTTATTGTCTTGTATGTTTTTTAAGATTAGATAAGCCAATCTAATTTGACAGGTTCACTAAAATTATATAATGTTAATGGCTTAAAATGTTCCTTTCAACTCGCTTAAAATTTCTCTCCCAAGGTGAGAGGGATTCGAGATAGAAGCAACCAACTAGATGATGGATTTATATTTGACGCCTAGCCCCTAAATTTTTGCTGAAGTTTCAATCCCCACTTCACAAATCCAACTTAATTCCTAATCAAAGATCAATGGGGAGTGTAGTCTGAATTTCATTAGACGCAGGATAGTTTGTGCAATTGGTCAATTCTGCATCTTCAAATATCACTTAAAAGTCTATTTCAGGTAGTTGGCTATTGGTAATGATCATTTTCAGATCAAAATAAAAATTCAGCATCATGAGATTTAAGTAGACCACTATTGAAAATGAAATCATTTTTCACTGATCAACAAAAGTATAACATCTCAAAAACTAAAGACTGGTTATCATAAAGATGCAAAACTAATGGGTGGGAAACCTTGACATCCCCTCATCAGTAAGCATTCTGTTCAAGTTTTATACTCATGGAGGCCCGGGCCATACACAAGTTCTACCTACGGCCAAAAAGACAGCTTCTGGATTTGTTCACACTAGGCCTACAAAACCACAAAACAAACGTTATCAGATACCTGAACTAATAAAACTAGAAAAACTGAATCCCAATAGTGCAAAAGAATTCTATAACCATCCATAAGAGTAATAGGAAGGAACATAAAGCAAAAGCATCGCACCAGATCGCCGCCATCTCTTTGACAGCCACGATAGCTAAGATAATGGGCAGAGACAATATTGAACATGTGAGCATGGGCTTAAATCCCTCGCGCCGTGGGAAAAGAATATAACAATAAGAGAGAAGGAAAAAAAATTAAAAAGGGGCAAACAATTGGTGGAAATTGAAAACAAACTTAATAAACACATTAAAAGCCAAATAAAGAGGCCATCACAGATTACAGTGAAGGGAATTCAAAAAGAAAAAAAATACAAAGAATCTGCTTTTGGTTCATAAGTTTTAATATCACGATCAGAAATACGCATACAGCAATATCAGCAACTTCTAGGTGGCAAATAGAAGAGAGGCATTTCT